>NW_016806392.1:3032612-3039473 GCF_001698545.2 Rhinopithecus bieti | reverse complement strand
TTTTTTTTTTTTCATTTTGTCCAAAAGCATTGTGAATAAAAAATGCCATGGCTTCTTGATTTGTCTTTTGTTCTATGGCCTTTTAAAAGTAATTTGAAATTCAAAACTAAGCCATCCTTTTGTTTTAGCTGTTATTTTCCACCACCTCCAAGGCAATAAAAGCCACTGGCTTAAGGAGTTCCAAGGAGCAGGGAGAAAATTCATGAAAGGAAAAATTCCTGAAAGAAAAAAAGGAGAAATTTATGAAAAGGACAAAGGAAAAACCTAGATCCATAATACCTAAATTATATTCCATTATATTATCTTAGAGTAAGAAATGTTTCCTAAGCAGGACCCTAAAATGAAAGACATAAAAGAAAAGACATACACAGAAAGGATTAATTTCCAGAATTTAGAAAAAACTTTCCTGAATCAGTTTTGAAAAGTAAAATGAGCAGAGTTCACAAAGGACCTTAAAATGGGCTGTAGATATGTTAAAAGATACTCAGCCTCTCTAGTTATCAGGAAACTTTAAGCTAACATAGTGAAGTCCTCCCCTATCTGATTAACCACATAAATAGATGAGTAGATAAAGATATAATGTCATGTTATATTTACATATAAACACATGTGCATACACACACACATATATAAAATAGCACATCATATCCAGTCTCCACAAAGATGATAGGCCTTCAGAAATTGCAAGAGACTTATAAATTGTTAAAATCTTAGGGCAATTTGGAATTATTTATCTAAATTTAAAATGTGCATGTAGTTATACATAGCAGTTCCACTTACGTAATTCTACCTTGTAGAAATAGCCAACTGTTTGTGCCTAAAGATGTACCTTTCTAAAATGTTAATTGGTGTTTTGTTTGGAATAGCTAAACAGTAGAAGAAACCTAAATGACTACTCAAGAGTGCTACAGAATTTTTTTTCTTCACAGCTCTTAAAAAGAGGACATATGACATAGACAAATTTCCTAGATCAAGGTAGGTTCAGAAAGCAAGTCAGCAAAGAGAAGCACTTTTGGAGTAGCATGACAGGGACCCCTGAAAATCTATTCCTCCATAAAATCATAAGAAGAGTGACAAAAATGATCAAAACCAACTTTTTCAGAACTCTGAAAGTTAACCAAAGGACGACAACAATCAAAGAAAACTGGCTGAATCTTAGTACGAACAGCGAGTTTTATGGCGTATTAGCTTGCCCTATTCCCATCACCCTCTTTCCAGCTCTACAGTAGCTTTGAAAACTAGTAAGTAACCTTAAAACCACAGGAGGATGCAGAATGTGTCTGGAGTACCCTAAAACTTCTATCCCCAGTGAATTGTCACCATTTGACATGTTCAGCAGCTCCCCAGAGCTCACTCATAGGGCCTTATGCTAACAAACCCTATCATTAAGTGTATGTTAAATTGTCAGTAGGAATTATTAAACATCATAGCTGCCTAAGACAGCATTACCAGTTGGAGAAAACAAGACGCTAGCCAAAAATTTAACAGGAAACTCAGAGGCTAGCCAAAAACTGAAAAGGAAGATCTGGGGAACGAGATGTCCATAAGGGGCTTTGAAAAGCTCCAACATATTCCTGGGATTCTACAAGACCACACGGGTGTGCAGTATTGTGCACATGCCCAAGGAAGACTTGAGGGGGGTATAATCTCCCAACTCTTAGTGAACTTAAGGCTCTAAAAGGCAGGAATGAAGGCTAAGAGTTGTAAACTGACTGCTGTCACAACACATACAAAGAGCCCCTTGCAAAGGCTAGCAGACTTATTGGTTCAAGGCATTTAATGAAAGGAAATCTCTGTCTCTTTATGGACCACTAAGGTAACCAGGCAGAAACTTCCATGACCACACACAACAAAGAATATAGACTTCACAGAATTAATTTAATAAAGTTACTAAAACAGCAACAAATAGCAAGAAAAACAAGTTCAGATGGTGGAATGGGATCTGATTCCTAGAGTTGCCACATATTATTAAAATATCCAGTTTTCAATAAAATTGTAAGGCATGAGAAAGAAAAAAAAAAAAAAAACAGGAAAGTATGGCCCACACAAAGGGGAAAAAGCAGTCAATACAGACTCTGTCAGAGGAAGCCTGGACATTAGACTTACTGGATAAAGACTTTAAGTCAGCTACTGTAAATATGTCAAAGAACTGCAAGAAACCCTTTCTAAAGAACTAAAGGAATGAATGGGAAGAGTGTCTCATCAAATAGAGAATATCAGTAAAAAGATAGGGGCTTTATAAAAAGAGAATTAAATAGATATTCTGAGGTTGAAAAATACAGCAACTGAAATTTTAAAAGTTATTACAGGGGCTCAACAGCAGATTTGAGCTGACAAAGAATCAGAACTTGGAATATATGTCAACTGAAATTATCCAGTCAGAGGAACAGAAAGACAAAGAATAAAGGAAAACAAAGCCTCAAGGACCTACAGAACACCATGAAGCATAATAACGTACAGATAGTGAGAGCCTCAGAAAGAGAGAAGAAAAAGAGAGGGGAAGATGGAATATTTGAAGAAATGCTGGCTGAAATATTTCACAATTTTTATGAAAATCATTAGTGCATACCTCAAAGAAGTCCAGTTAACTCCAAGCAGGATAAACTCAAAGAGATCTGCACCTAGACACATCATAGACTGTCAAAAGCTGACAACAAAGAGAGTCTTGAAAGCAGCAATAGAGAAACAGCTCATAATACATGAGTTCCTCAGTAAGATTGAAAGTTGACTTCTCATCAAAAACCAGAGAGTCCAGAAGGCAGTAGGATGACATATTCAAAATAATGAAAAGCCAGTCAGTCTAGAGTTCTATTATATATCCAATAAAACTGTTCTTCAAAAAGGAAAGAGAAATTCAGACAATTACAGATAAATAGAAACTGAGAGTATTCAGTGCTAGTAAACCTTCCCTGTAAGACATGATAAAGAAAGTCCTTCAGGCTGAAATGAAAGGACACTAGACATCAGTTCAAATCCACACAAAGAAAAAGAGTTCTGATAAAGGTAGCTGTGTAGGTAAATATAAAAGATAATATAAATTTATTTTTCATAAATCTTGTATTATTAATATGGCAGTACTACCAAATTGATCTATATATTTGCTGTAATACCTATCAAAATTCCAGATGTCTTTTTTGGAGAAAATGACAAACTGATTCTAAAATTCATATGGAAATGCAAAGCACCCCCAAAACAATCTTGAAAGAGAACAAAGCTGGAGAACTCACATGTCTTGAAACTTGTTATGTAGTTATTTTCATCAAAACAATGTGATACTGACATAAAGGTCATCATATATAAATGGAATAGAGTTGAGAGTATGGTAAGTTGATATTCAACATGGGTGCCAAGATTATTTGTGTGGAAAGAGTAGTCTTTTTTACAAATAGTTCTGGGAAAACTAGATATCCACATGCAAAAGAATGAACTTGAGCTACTTCTTCACACTTTATACAAAAATTAACTCAAAAGAAGTCATAGAATTAAATTCTGGAGTTATAACTATAACACCCTTAGAAGAAAACTTGAGTAAATCTTCATGACCTCAGGTTAGGCAGTAGTTTCTTAGATATGACACCATGAGCACAAGCAACAAAAGAAAAAATAGGTAGATGAGACTCCATCCAATTAAGTAGTTTTGGGCTTCCAAGGACACCATTAATAAGTGAAAAGACAAACACAGAACAGAAGAATTTTTTGCAAATTTTATGTTTGATAAGGAACTTGCACCCAGAACATATGAAGAACACTTACAACTCAAAATAAAAGGAAAATACCCCAACTTTTAAATGGGCAAAAGATTTGAATAAACATTTTTCTGAAGAAGATGAGTGCCTAATAAGTACCTGGAAGGATGCTAAGCATCATGAGCCATTGGAAAATTGCAAATCAAAATCACAATGAGATACCATCTCACACCCACTAGGCTGGCTGAAATAAAAAGAGAGTAAGTGTTGACAAGCATGTGGAGAAATTGGAACGCTTATACAAGACTGATGGAAATGTAAAATGGTGTAGTCACTTTTGAAAACTGACAGTTTCTCAAAATATTAAATGCAGAGTTGCCATATTGACCCACCAGTTCCACTTCTAGATATCTACCTGAGACAAAGGGAAACAATATGTCCACATAAAAAACAGGAATGTTCATAGCAGCATTATTCATAATAGCCAAAAATGGGTATAAGCTAAATGTTCATCAACTGATGAGTATATAAACCAAATGTGGTACCTATACAATGGAATAGTATTTGGCAATGAAAGGAATGAAGTGCTAATAAATGCTATAAAATAGATGGACTTTTAAGCACTGTCCCAAGAGAAAGAAGCCAGTCACAGAAGACCACATATAATATCATTCCATGTATATGACATGTCTAGAAAAGGCAAATTCATAGAGCCAAAAGTAGATAGTGATTGCAAGGACTATGAGAAGAGGGGGTGTATTGGGAATAACTGCTAATAGCACGAATTTTCTTTTATCAGTGATTAAGTTGTTCTCAAGTAGATAGTTTTGATGGTCATGCATCTCTGTAAATGTACTTTAAAAAACTCTGAATTATATTATTTTAAAAGGTGAATGTTATGGCATAAGAATTATATCTCAAAGTGTTGTTTTCAACAGTTAATCTATTTATAATGAAAGTGTATTTGCATATAAGTAGGATAGTTTTAAAAATAGAAAAAAAAATAGGTGGTTCCTGAGATCTTGTTTGGTTCTAATATTCTAGGACCCCGTGTTATTGAGCTTATTACCATGAAAAGGTATCTCTGGGAAGTTAAGGCCTGGAGTCCTGGTGGTGGGTGGGGAACATGGAGGCAGAGAAGGGAAGAAATAAAGGCGTAGTTGGAATTTTCATAGTCTAGGCCCTTATAAGCATAGGCTACTTCTAGGCCTTGGGGCCTGTTCTCTACTCTTTCCTAACTTCAGGAGTCCTTCAAGACTCAGCTCCAATATCATGCATTACAAGTTGGATTCTTCAGGAAGCATACCCTGAGATAGAATTAGAAGTACAGAGAGTTTATTGGGGGAATAACACATGTGAAAGGAAAAGAGGAGGAATCAGAGTTGGGCAGAGGGATGGGGGCAGACCATGATGCAAATCTAACAAGTCTCTGCCAGTTCAAAGGAGAACTCTGCAGCCAAGATTTCCTATTAGAGGAGTCCTGTATTGACTGGAAATGGGTATACCCTTTATTCCCAGTCACTAACTGGGAACCACCCTGAGAAGAGCATGATCTTAGTTTAAAACCTGAGGCAGATTCTGAACAATCTAATAGCTAGAGGCTATCAGCTAACCATCTTCCTTGAAGTCACAAATATTTCCTTAAAGAGAGATACATCAGCCCTCCAAATCTGCCACACTTCCTTCTGAAATGTGGCTTGACTCTCCTTCTATCCAAGGGAGAGGTAATAATAGCTGTCTCCTAAGAAATATAACATTCTTAGCATTCTTGGTTTATCATTTACCTCCTTGCCCCTAGGTTCTGCACTCTGGGAGGACAGAAACTTAATCTGAATACTTCATGTTTAATGCAGAGGAAGCTTCAGTGTAATAAAATTGTCTTGAGATCAGGGACAATCAGGGACTCTCAGGGACTGGGAGTAGGTAATTACTATTCTAACTACATTGTAACAACATTTGACCCAAGATTGGAGAAGGTTAATCTATAAAGTAACTATTATTATCTACTTGATTTTCTTCCTACTTCTGGCTGCTGCTTGTCAATCAGCTTTGCTGCTTTCTCGTGATATCTCTGCCTTTTAAATTGTAACAATTTCCAAGGGGCCAATCTGTGGCCCTAAATCCCTTTTCTGTCTATGGCTTCTCCATTGATAACCTCATGGTTTAAATACAGTCTCTATGGTACTGACTTCCAAATTTGTATCTCTAGCTCACATCTATTCCTTGAAATCCAGACTCATTCCGCACTGCTTATGTGACATCTCTATTTGGATATCTGACTAGGCACCATAGACTCAGCAGGTCTAAAACTAAACTGCTGATCTTATTCCTAAAACCTGCTTCTCTTCACTCTTCCCCACCTCAGTAAATAGCCACTCCATCATTCTTCTTGCTTAGGCCAAAAATTGGAAGTTAAGCTTGACTCTTCTCTTTCTCTCATACTCCTAGTGGATTCATCAGTAAATCCAGTCACTTTTGTCCAAAATATGACCACCTCTCACCACCAAGCTATGATCATTCTGAGTAGTTACATTTTTGCATTAGCAAAAATTGGTTCCTCTGCTTTTGCCTTTGTTCCCCCCGACTCACCCCGCCTTGCCTGTCTCTGATTCTGTTCTCAACACAACAGCCAGAGCAATCCTTTTAAAATGTAAGTCAAATCATGTCACTCCTCTCCTCAAACCCTCTAGTGACATCTCATAGCTTCCCTTCTCAGAGTAAAAGTAATCAAAATCATCTACAAATCCCGACCTGTTCTAATCCTCCTGCTTGCTCTCAAACCTCATCTCTTACCCTTCTCCTCCTCGCTCTTAGCTGTAACCATACTGGTCACTTTGTGATCTCCTTGAACACACGAAGATTCTGCATTAGGGCCTTAGGACTTGCCGTTTTTGCATATTTTCTGCAAAGCGGGTACTTCACCTTCTTCAGGTGTTTGCTAAAATGTTAATGTTCCTGAATTCTCAGTGACACCTGCCTTTACCAGAGGGAAGAGGAGAGATGCTTTTTTGAAAAACTTTGGCCAAAGATTTGGATTTTTTTAATCTTGCTAATGTAAAGTGCAGTATAATAGATTCTGGTTTCTGTAATTAAGGGATAATTCCATTAGTGAAGAAAAACCTAGTCATTTAACCATTGTTTACTGAAACTTTGATTATTTTTTTTTTTTTTTTTT
>NW_016806392.1:2997442-3029952 GCF_001698545.2 Rhinopithecus bieti | reverse complement strand
AATACATTTAAGGTTAATATTGTTATGTGTGAACTTGATCCTGCCATTATGATATTAACTGGTTATTTTGCTCGTTAGTTGATGCAGTTTCTTCCTAGCCTCGATGGTCTTTACATTTTGGCATGTTTTTGCAATGGCTGGTACTGGTTGTTCCTTTCCATGTTTAGGGCTTCCTTCAGGGTCTCTTGTAAGGCAGGCCTGGTGGTGACAAAATCTCTAAGCATTTGCTTGTCTGTAAAGGATTTTATTTCTCCTTCACTTATGAAACTTAGTTTGACTGGATATGAAATTCTGGGTTGAAAATTCTTTAAGAATGTTGAATATTGGCCCCCACTCTCTTCAGGCTTATAGCATTTCTGCCAAGAGATCTGCTGTTAGTCTGATGCGCTTCTGTTTGTGGGTAACCCGACCTTTCTCTCTGGCTGCCCTTAACATTTTTTTCCTTCATTTCAACTTTGGTGAATCTGACAATTATGTGTCTTGGAGTGGCTCTTCTCGAGGAGTATCTTTGTGGCATTCTTTGTATTTTCTGAATTTGAATGTTGGCCTACCTTACTACGTTGGGGACGTAGTTCTCCTGGATATCTTGCAGAGTGTTTTCCAACTTGGTTTCATTTTCCCCATCATTTTCAGGCACAGCAATCAGACATAGATTTGGTCTTTTCACATAATCCCATATTTTTTGGAGGCTTTGTTCATTTCTTTTTACTTTTTTCTCTACACTTCTCTTCTCGCTTCATTTCATTCATTTGATCTTCAGTCACTGATACTCTTTCTTCCAGTTGATCGATTCGGTTACTGAAGCTTGTGCATTTGTCACGTAGTTCTCATGTCATGGTTTTCATCTCTGTCTGTTCTTTTATGGTCTTCTCTGCATTGATTATTCTTGTTATCCATTCAACCATTCGTTTTTCAAGGTTTTTAGTTTCTTTGCGCTGGGTATGTAGTTCCTCCTTTAGCTCTGAGAATTTTGACCGACTGAAGCTTTCTTCTCTCAACTCGTCAAAGTCATTTTCTGTCCAGCTTTGTTCCATTGTTGGTGATGAACTACGTTCCTTTGGAGGGGTAGATGCGCTCTGATTTTTTGAATTTCCAGCTTTTCTGCACTGCTTTTTCCCCATCTTTGTGGTTTTATCTGCCTTTGGTTTTTGATGATGGTGACGTACTCATGGGGTTTTGGTGTGGGTGTCCTTTCTGTTTGTTAGTTTTCCTTCTGACAATCAGGATCCTCAGCTGCAGGTCTGTTGGAGTTTGCTTGAGGTCCACTCCAGACCCTGTTTGCCTGGGTATCAGCAGTGGAGGCTGCAGAAGATAGAATATTGTTGAACAGCGGGTGTTGCTGTCTGATTCTTGCTCTGGAAGCTTCGTCTCAGAGGTGTACCCAGTCGTGTGAGTGTGAGGTGTCAGTCTGCACCTCATTTGAAAATGCAGAAATCACCCGTCTTCTGTGTTGCTCACGCTGGGAACTGGGGACTGGAGCTGTTCCTATTCGGCCATCTTGGGTGTCCCCCCCTTTTTTTTAGTTCTTTTATATGTGTGCAATGCTTGGATAATTGTAGTATAAAAAAAACATAGAAAACTATGGTGCTAGATACTTCACTATTTTTTAAAAAACTGGTGGCTATTCTGATACATATAAATGCATGCATTTTAATACTCCATAGTGTCATTATGTTGATAGTATCAACCTAGTGGTATCATAATTGATCATCATTTATTAAAAACAGTAGATTCAGTAGCTTAGTGAAAGAGTCTGGTGTTTCATTATTGCTACTTAATTTTTCTTACAGGGCAAAGTTCTAAAAACATCAGTTCATCTCCAAGTGTTGAGAGTTTGCCTGGAGGAAGAGAATTCACTGGCTCCCCACCTTCATCTGCTACTAAAAAAGATTCCTTTTTTAGCAACATCTCACGTTCCCGCTCACACAGCAAAACTATGGGCAGAAAAGAATCTGTAAGTATTTAAGGACAATTTTCTCTTCATTCTTCATTTTCCTCCATAGAGTGCTGCATTTATGAAAGCTCTGTTAGTGCCCAGTTTTATAAAGCTCTTAAAACTTTTATGGACTAAAAGGAATTATCTTATCAAAAGTATTTTATTATTATACTTTAGTAATATTTTAAGGCTATAGCCTGTATTACACTGGAAATAAAAGAAAGTAGCATCATTTTAAAATAAGTTAAGGCCGGGCGCGGTGGCTCAAGCCTGTAATCCCAGCACTTTGGGAGGCCGAGACGGGCGGATCACGAGGTCAGGAGATTGAGACCATCCTGGCTAACACGGTGAAACCCCGTCTCTACTAAAATACAAAAAAACTAGCCGGGCGAGGTGGCGGGCACCTGTAGTCCCAGCTACTAGGGAGGCTGAGGCAGGAGAATGGCGTAAACCCGGGAGGCGGAGCTTGCAGTGAGCTGAGATCCGGCCACTGCACTCAAGTCCGGGCGACAGAGCCAGACTCCGCCTCAAAAAAATAAAAATAAAAAATAAAATAAAATAAAATAAGTTGAATCTTTCCCAAATCCCACTCCTTTTTTTCTCTACAAACGCCTTTTCTTCAAAGCCTGTGTTTTCTTATAAAATTTAACAAATAAATGATGGAAGCTGGAACAAACCAAACTGTTTTTTCCATTTAAAATATTTCTTGAAAATTAAAAATAATTGATTTACCACATAAAAAGCTATACAAACTACATTTAAATTATATTTTAATACTCTGTAAAATTCTTCTTCTTTTTTTTTTTTTTTTTTTTTTTTTTTTTTGAAACAGAATCTCAATCTTGGCTCACTGCAGCCTCCTCCTCCTGGGTTTAAGTGATTCTCATGCCTCAACCTCTAAGAAGCTGGGATTACAGGTGTGTCCACCATGCCTGGCTAATTTGTGTATTTTTATTAGAGACGGGGTTTTGCCATATTGGCCAGGCTGCTCTGGAACTCGTGGGCTCAAGTGATCTGTCCACCGTGGCCTTCCAAAGTGCTGGGATTACAGACATGAGCCACTGCGTCCAGCCTGTAAAATTCTTTATATACATTTCTCAAAAGAATATAGCTAAGGCATATCCACTGCTTTAAAAACTTGGTTGTGTCTGAAATTATTATAAGCCAACTTCACATTTAACCACATTTTATAACAGCCATGCATAGCTTAACAACAGTGATACATTCAGAGGAGTGTGTTGTTAGGCAATTTCATCATAGTGCAAACATCGTGGAGTGTACTTATACAAACGAAATGGTACCACCTACTACACACCTAAGCTGTATGGTATAGTCTGTTACTCCTAGGATACAAACCTGTATAGCATAGCACTGTACTGAATACTGTAGGCAGTTATAACAATGGTAAGTATTTTTGTATCTAAACATATAAAAGGTACAGAAAATTGTAAGGTATACAGGAAAAAAAATGGTACACCTGTTTAGGGCACTTCTTATGAATGGAGCTTGGAAGTGGCTCTGGGCGAATGAATGAGTGAGCATTGAGTGAATGTGAAGGCCTAGGATTATTGTGCACTACTGTAGACTTTATAAACACTGTACACTTAGGCTACACTATATTTATTTAAACAATAGTTCTTTCTTCAAAATAAATTAATCTTACCTTACTATAACTTTTACTTTATGAACTTTTTTTTTTTAATTTTGTTTCTTTTGTAATAACACTTAGCTCAAAACAAACACATTTTTTAGCTGTACAAAATTCTTTTCTTACATCTTTATTCTGTGGTCTTTTCTGTTTTGAATTTTTTTATTTTACTTTTTAAACTTTTTTGTTAAAAATGGAGACAAGCACATTAGGCTAGGCCTAACCAGGGTCAGGATCATCAGTATCATTGTTTCCACCTCCAAGTTTTGTCCCCCTGGAGGGTCTTTGGGGGGCAGTGACACTCATGGAGCTGTCATCTCCTGTGTTAACAATGCCTTCTTCTGGAATACATCCTGAAGGACCAGCGTGATGCTGTTTTAAAGTTAACTCTTTTTTTAATATATGTAACTAGAAGTACATTATAAAATAATGATAAAAAGTATAGTATAGTAAATACATAAACCAGTAACACAATCGATTATTATTATTCACTGTACATAATTGTATGTGCCATACTTACATATGACTGGCAGCACAGTAGGCTGGTATCACCACAAACACTGAATCCGTTGCACTATGACATTACGACAGCTATGATGTCACTAGACAATAGAATTTGTTAGCTCCATTATAGTCTTATGGGACCACCATCATATATGTGGTCTGTTGTTGATCAAAACATCATTATGTGTCACATGACTGTAGTTTAACATCTAATATCTTAATAAGAACTCATCTGCCCTGTGGAAGAGGATGCCAAGGTAATACAGAAAAGGATCTAGCTATAACTGACATTATCCTAAATTAGAAAAACAAACAAACAATTAAACCTTTGAGAGATAATTATTTAAGGTACATAGAATATTATGTTCTCTATCTGTGTGACTTTGTATTTCTTGGGGCAAGACACTCAGTTTCTGGAGTTTTAACCACCTTATCTGCAAATTAAACATTTTTGCTCTCTGACAGAAAGAGTTTAACTACCTGCCCTCTTAGGGATCCCTTCGATATGTAGGAACTGTGATTCTGTAGTATATAAAAGAGCAGAGAGGAACTTTAGTTTAAACATGGCACCTTTAGTGCAAGCATTTAGCTCTGTTCCCTCCTAAAATTCCACTGCAAGGACAAGGGCAGTTAAAGATAAACCCTCAAAAAATAAGAAAACAAAAGAGAAAACAGTAGCAATAAAATATTGTTACTTGGAAAACAGATGAAAATTGACAACTAAGCAGCCTAAGAAAGCTGAACCTTAAGTCAGTGGTAAGTCAAAAACAAAGAAGCAGCTTGACTTACATTGTAAAATTCTCCAGAAGCTCAGGATCTACAAGTGAAAATGAAGGCAGAACTGAAGACAAGACAACTGGTCAGAAGCTTCTGAAAGAGGAATTAGATTTCCTTCCCTACGTCAGCAAAAGACTGAAAATTTAATTCTCTGAAAAGTGTACAACAGAATGTGTGTGGTCTAAGAGATCAGGCACATTCCAGTGTGAACCACCCTACTGAAAAAGGGGTAGTGGGCCGGGCGCGGTGGCTCAAGCCTGTAATCCCAGCACTTTGGGAGGCCGAGACGGGTGGATCACAAGGTCAGGAGATCGAGACCATCCTGGCTAACACTGTGAAACCCCGTCTCTACTAAAAAAAAAAAAAGAAAGAAAAGAAAAGAAAAAGGGGTAGTGAATACTTAAATGCTAAATTTGAGACCCCAGGCCTCCCCAGCTTGCTTTCCAGAGTACCAGTATATGGATAGCCTTCAGGCAAGAGATTTGGAAGGGGTTTCTCTAGGCAAAAGACACACACACACATACACAGCTATAAACATACTTACCCCAGGGGTGCTCCAAGGAAACACCCAGTTACTTTATAGTGGACCCCACCATTAACAAGCTCCATCCAAACAGAACCTCCTCTTAGCTTTTTAGTTCATACTATTTTATATGGACAAGACAGCCAAGGATCACCAGACACTTGAAGAGAGGATTTGACAATGAAAGACAAAAACAGAAAAAAGCAACTGGGAGGAAACAGGCTATGCAGAACAAGAAAACAAATATCATATTTTAATACATTTTTTTGTTCTCTAAATGTTATATTTTTCTAATGTAATACCTTTTCTAATGTATACATTTTTCTAAAATGTAAAACTCAGTGAAAGAGTTGGAAGATAAAGTTGAGGAAATCTCCCCTGAAAATAGAATATAAAATAAATAGAAGAGAGAAAAACATAAGAAAATGAGAGAACTGGCCCAGAAATTTTTTAAAATAGGAATTTCAGAGTGAACAGAGAAAATAAAAGAAAGGAAATATCAAAAATACAATCTGAGAAATTTTTCCATTAATAAAATAACTGAGTCTTAAGATAGGAAAAGTCCATAGACTGACCCACTCAAGAAAAAACAAACCTACAGTCAGATGTATTACTGAAAAAGTTTAGAAATCTGCAAACAAAAGAATCTTACTGACTCATAGAGTTGGAAAAGAAAAATTCTAACGAAGAATGAGGAATTAAAATAGCTGCACACTTCTCAGTAGCAATACCAAAAGGAAGACAATGGAGCGATACTTTGAAAGTTCTGAGAAATGGCCGAGCGTGGTGACTCACGCCTGTAATTCCAGCATTTTGGGAGGCCAAGGCAGGTGGATCACCTGAAGTCAGGAGTTCAAGACCAGCCTGACCAACATGGTGAAATGCCATCGCTACTAAAAATACAAAAATTAGCCAGGCGTGGTGGTGGGCGCCTATAGTCGGGAGGCTGAGGCAGGAGAATCACTTGAATCCGGTAGGTGGAAGTTGCAGTGAGCCAAGATCACGCCACTGAACTCCACCCTGGGTGACAGAGCAAGAATCCATCTCAAAAAAAAAAAAAAAAAAAAAAGTTCTGAGAAAAAATTACTTCTAACCTAGATTCAACATCTGGCTAAACTAGTAGTTAATTTTCAGTGTAAAATAAAGCCATGTTTAGACATTAAAGATTCAAAAAAAAATGATTCTCATGTACCCTAGGAATCCACTGGAGGATATGCTGTACAAAAATGAGGCCATAAACTAAGGAGGAGGAATACCTAAGAACTAGGAAATAGAGGATCCAAAGCAAAACAAAAAGATCCCCAGAATAATAATGTATAGAGATCCGAAGACTATAGCACTGCTAAATAGCAGACCCAGAAAGTAGTAGCAAGCCCAGATTGGAGCAAGTTGGAAGTTTCCAGAAAGATTTATTCAAAAAGATAAAATTAGAAGAATGACTAATATACTTTAACAAATTGAGAGATGTATGCAACTAGGCATGAGTTTGGGTGATAACTTTATAAAAGCTAAACTAACCCCAAAAAAGGACAATTGGTAACCCCAAAGAAAAAGTATGTGTAGAAAAAGAAAGAAAGGTTATGATAAACCTTATAACTGAGCTGGGATTAACATTTAAATAGACATTATAATGTAAGCCTATTGAATATTAATCTACTCAGAATCACACTATACCTGTTGAGAAGATGGGGCATGGGAACTACGTGTTTGCCTGAGGAGGAGAGGAGGGAGCAGGTGGTAGTGGTCAATACAACTAAATCTTTATCTTCCATAGTGGGGAATCAGGGGATAATACTCAAGAGAAATCAAGAAGTGGCTAGATAAGTTAGAGATAAAGGCCAGCTGTGGTGGCTCACACCTGTAATCCCAACACTTTGGGAGGCTGAGTCGAGAGCATTGCTTGAGTCCAGGAGTTCAAGACCAGCCTGGGCAATATAGTGAGACCTGTCCTTACAAAAAAAAAATTTTTTTTCATTAGCCAGGTATGGTGGTATGCAACTGTAGTACCAGCCACTCGGGAGACTGAGGTAAAAGGATCACTTGAGTGTGGGAGATCAAGACTGCAATGAGCAGTGATTGTGCCACTGCACTCCAGCCTGGGGTACAGAGCAAGAGCTTGTCTTAGATAAACTAGATAGATACATAGATACATAGATGATATAGAGGTGAAAAAACAAAATGGGTAAAAGAATTTAAAGTGGTTGTTTCTGGGGAGCAAGAAGTAGAGGGTGGGGTTGTGGGGAACTGTTCTTCATAACAGAAACAGTTGAATAAAGCACCATTTCATTGTATTGACCATTTCAGTTTATTGACACTTATAAGTGTTACGTATATAACTTAGATTAAAAATAACAACTAAAAATTACAGCAAAATAGAATATTTTGGCATAATAAATTAGAAGAGGAGATAATCTGCATGTACAAAGAACGTGTCTGTGAAGAACCAGAGTAAGAGAATAACAAATGAGAAAGGCATATGGAGACAGGTTTCATTTGCATTCTATCATATTTTGGTGGCATATGGATTAGTCTGCAACACCAATTAATTGCTTTTCTTTATGATGATACTTTAACGTAAAACTGAGAAGTTAAGTAAAAATAGACATAAAGTAAATCTAACTCTCTACATAGACTTGCTGTGAACCAAGAGAATGCAAGTAATCATTCAAAATTTAGTATATTTGCTAACTTTGGGGAAGGAAGTAGGCAGAAATTTTTAAGATAAATAAGCTCATGGTTTTCCAAGTAGTAGTTTTATCTTATTATTTTATTAAATAGTGTGTTAAGTCAGTACACTTTGCCAGTTCTTGCCCATTCTGGGCACTTAATAGGATTGCACCTCCTTGTCCCTATGATCTGTCAAAAATCATATGACTAGTTCTCTCTACTGCATTGTGACTGAAAGTGACATATATGTATTGTCACTGCAAGCCCATCCACAGCTGTCTTCCCCTCTGACACCATGAACAGAACCTCCCTGCCAACTCATGGTAGACATGAAGAATGAGGGAGAAATCAGCTTTTGCTGATTTAAGCTTCTGAGACCGATGGTTATCACAGCATAACAGTGCACAGTTGGTAAATGTTTAGGTCCATAGCTGGGACTCATTTTCTCATGGGAGCTGCCTGCTGCCACTAGAGTGGTCCCAGGACACCAGAGCCTATGACTAGGTACCTACCATACATGGGTCCAATTTGCTTTCATTTCCAAGCCAGTGTGATGTGATACAGTGATATTCCATATCCTGGAAAATATTCAAGATAGCTTTTCACTTAAATTTCTTATACAAACAAGTGGCCAGAAATGAAAGTAAAGACATCTCTTGGTTTGGGTCTCTTGTCCCTTAAACTATATGATGATACCTTTCAGATTTCAAGACTCAGTTCATCTTTTAAAGTGGTTCAAGATCAATAAATTGTTGATGTTAATTGCCAAAATAGTGGTAGAAAGAGACATAAAACCTAAGATAATCTAGTAGTAGCTATCAGTCGAAGTATGGTAAAATCTGCTTGTAATGGTTCTGAGAAATGATTGTCAAAATCTACATAGGTATGACATATCCTGGACAAGCATCATATAGTGTGTTGTAGAACTTGTTTTGTCTCAATATTGCCTTTTTATGTATCATACATACCCTTTCTATAACCCACAGCCTATCTTCTTTAGATAAAAAAGAAGTATCACATTTATTCCTGTTAATGCCCATGATTTGGCCATATAATGAAAGAGGGCAAGATTCAGCTTAGTCTTTAAAGAGGTAACAATGAAGCCTTGTGCCAGATTCTTATAAAAGACATCATTATACTTCTTTACTGAAATGTGAAAACTAGTAGAAAGTTTTTTAAATGACCTCACTTCATTATTAGTAGTACTATTACTTTGAGGATTGGTATTGTTTTGTCTTGAAGAGAAAATAAACATTTTGATACGTTTAATTTTTATGCTTTATTTTACATGATAATATCAATCACATCCAATACTTAGCTTTCTAGAAGTCTATTTTAGGTGGTCATTCTTCTGTTAAATAAATTTTACTTGTTTTAGCACTGTTAGTCATATTCTATGATTGTTGCCAAATCATTTTCTAAGAATATCTTTGCTAAGGTTAAAGTATACGAAAATAGAGTAAAAGAAAATCATCAGCCTAGGCAACATAGTGAGACCCCATGTCTACAAAAACATTAACAAAAAAATTAGCCGGGCATCGTGGCGTGCACCTGTAGTCCCCAGTTACTAGGGAAGCTGAGGTGTGAGGATCATTTGAGCCCAGGAGTTCAAGTCTGCAGTGAGCTATGATTGTGCCACTGCATTCCAGCTTGGGCAGCAGAGCCAAGCCCCTGTCTCAATAAACAAATAAAAAGAAAAAAGAAAAACTCGAAAACTGACTTGTCTCTGTGAATAAGTAATAATATTTAAGCACACCAGCCAACCAGAAGTATTTTGTAAATTTCCTGATAAACTGCATATTTTGGTATGACTTGTAGTAATTATAATACATACCAACCTCCAAAGATCTAAAAGTATCCATGGATCAGAATCCTCTCTAAACCACAGGAAATCAAAAAAGGTCTGAGCTGAAAGTCTCTGCATAAAACAGGATGCATAGTGAGACACTCCCTTACCTGAAGGCTCACAGCACTACAGTGGGGTGACTATCCTGTGTCTTTATGACTCCTGTGACCTTGTATGCATTCATCATTGGTCTTTGATTGTTTGAATGTATACTATGGTCATGCGAATATATTTTATTTTTGTAATATTCATCTATTCTTTATCGTGACAAAATACCAAAAAGTGTCAGATAAATGAAAACGACTTTGAAAGCAGACTCTTACTTCTAGACAACTGGAGAATTGCCTAACCTATTTCAGGCCGTGATCTAGAAATTATAATGTAAGACATTATATGTGTTTAAGAAATATAAGAGAGCAATCCTAATGAGGATGCTTAGAGTGAAATTGGAACGGGGGAAAGTTAAGTAATTAAACTAAATTAAAATATCTCATCCATATGAGATGCGTAATATGATTAAATGCCATATGAACAATAAAGACAGTAAACAAAATGGTGTTAGATGCTAGACCACCATGGGCTGCGTTGGTCTAGACAAGCTTCCTGTGAGAGATAGATCTGAACCACTGATGTATTTCTTCTCCCATTAAATACAACCATTATTTTCCCTTAGGAAAATAGCTTCCTAGGACAGGTGGTAGTGGTGGATATTGAGTAAGCAGTCAACAATACCTTCTACAGGAGTTCTCTTCTCCCTCACACCCCCTGACACATCCAAAATAGTTAGAACTGTATTAAGTTGCTTTGGGTAAAAATAAGAGAAAGTATTATATCAAATGCGGAAATTTGTTGTTTATTATTTCACATAACAGAGTCCTGAAATAGGTCTGCGGTTGGATTATTCACCTGTTCAGTAGCATCACCATCTCTTTTCACTCTGCCATCCTTAGTGTAGTGGCTTTATCTTCAACTTGGCTCTCATTGTGTTCTCTCAAGGGGGCTGACACAGAGCCAATTATATCATGCACACATGCATGCACACCCCTTCTAGAGAAGGCTACTTCGGAATTCACCAGCGGTCTTTCCTTCCCATATCACTGACCAGAATTAAATTCCATGCCGACTTCTTAACCAATCTCTGGTAAGGAGAAGGGTTAAGAGAGGCTCATGACAGAGGACCAGCAGGTGGGGGAATGTGATGAAGCAGCCAACCATTTGATAGGTAAATTACCCTTGAAGTATTAATTGCCAAAATGGTTTATTTAATCCTTTCCTGAAGGATTTGCATTTTAAAAGAGGTAGTTCTGCTGTCATCAGTCATATTTTACTGGTAGATTTTCAGGCAACTGGAGTTAAATTGGTGGTTGGAAGGGAGAAACTGAGCAGAGCAGCCTTCCCAGAAGACTAGAATTTTCCTAGTTACCTGATTTTCTTTTCAGTCAGTGATGTATACTTCCTAGGAAAACGTGTTATGTGGAAAGCATTGACTTCAGTAGATTTCTTTATGAGGTTAGGGATGGAATTAAAAACTGGAATCTAGAGTTCATCTAATTATAGGATTTTCAAGTCAAAAATACACATATGTAATCTCTTCTTGTTTAATCAGTAGTGTTAATGATAACTGGATTAAAATACTGTCCCATTTAAAATACGTTGCCATTTAATATAGTTTATTGAAATGAATAGATATAAAATGAATTTAAACATCAGCAGTTTAAGTCTCATGTTATTAACTTTAATCTAAGGCCAAATTAACCTGGATATTTGAAGCATACATTTAGTCATTCGATGTTTTATAAACCTTGTTTACAATCTGTCTGCCAGTAAATGTACTCAAGGTCAGGAAGGGTAGACTGTATATCTTTGTGAGAGAATTCTTTCCTTCTTTCTCTATCTTTTTGCATCACCCAAATCATGTAACTCCATTGCAAGGAAATGTGAACATCAAAGGGGCATCATAAAAGCCCTCCATTTGCAACAGTTTTAGCATGACATTTTAATTTAGCTTTTGTAAACAGGTTTTACAACCAACTTTTTAAAATCCTTATGGTGCAATACATTTATTTTAAATTAAAAAAAAAATCTGAGAAACCGCAGAATCACAGGAAATGGAGTGCTGCAACGTCCTTTGCACAACAGTGCCCTTTGGGTTGAGTGAAACACTCATTCACCTCGTGCTGGGTCTTCTTCCTCCATCACTTATCTTTATCTCCATCCTCTATATAAAATGCAAAGATGCCAGATTGTACCCATGCTGTGAATACTGCCCGGGAGGCATAGACAGTGGTTTGGGGAAAGCTCAAGTGAAGCAATTAGAAATATTTACAATCCCAGGCCAGAAATATTTTGTGGGTTTGAATCATGCTAAATTAAATATGTCATTGATAGCATTTGCTTCTTTCTAGTGACCTTTCTTGAAACTTGACATTTGTATATTCTTTCAGTGCCACATTGCCTTGGGGACAGTTATTGGTACCCTAAAGTGCAGATGTGCATGACAGGGAGGGGAATCAGGGCTTTGACTTGTCTGAGCAATTGGAGGTCAGCCAAGGCCAGAGGCCAGATTGCAGAGTCTGCACGGTTGTCCTCTTCTTTCCCCCGCAGTGGCACCACCACCTTCTCCTACACAGTGTCTTCCTGCTTTTAAACCTCTTGTCCCAGGCATCTCATCATTTATCCTTTGAACACCTATGTAAACTTTTCCAGGAAGTTATATTTTTAATTCACTGGGCTTTCATTGCAGAAATAATTGCTTTACTTCTGTCATAGAAATTCTAGGCCTGTTGATAAAGGAGGAATCTGTATCAGGCAGGTGGCCTTCACTTTGCCCCTGAAAACTTAGGGCTGAGGAATCCCCCTTTTGGTCGTTCCTCATAGCTAGAGCTTCTGTGCCCAGAGGGTCAGTTGAAGGCTTGGGTACTGTAATAGTCCATTCTCATATTGCTATCAGGAACTACCTGAGACTGGGTAATTTATAAAGAAAAGAGGCTTAATTGACTCACAATTCTTCAGGCTGTACAGGAAGCATGGCTGCAGCGGCCTCAGGAAATTTACAATCATGACAGAAGGCAAAGAAGAAGCTGGAGAAGGAAGAAGAGAGAATGAAGGGGGAGGTGGTACACACTTTTAAACAACCAAATCTTGTGAGAACTCACTGTAATGAGAACAGCAAGGGGGAAATCCACCCCACGATCTAGTCACCTCCCACCAGGCCCTCCTCCAACTCAGAGGATTACAATTCAAGATGAGATTTGGGTGGAGACAGAATTGCAAACCATATTATCCTGTACCTGGCTTCTCCCAAATCTCATGTCCTTCTCATATTGCAAGATATAATCCTTCCTTCTCAACAGTCCTAAGTCTTAACTCATTTCATCATTAACTCAAAAGTCCACAGTCCAGAGTCTCATCTGAAACAAGGCAAGTCCCTTCCACCTATGGGCCTGTAAAATCAAAAACTAGTTACTTCCAAGATACAATGGAGTACAAGCACTGGGTAAATATGCCCATTCCGAAAGGGAGAAATCAGCCAAAACAAAGGGGCTATAGGCCCCATGTAAGTCTGAAACCCAGCAGGGCAGTCATTAAATCTTAAAGCTCCAAAATAATCTCCTTTGACTCCATGTCTCACATCCAGAAAAAACTCATGTAAGGGGTGGGCTCCCAAGGCCTTGGGGATCTCCCTCCCTGGGCCTCTGCAGGGTACAGTCCCCTCAGCTGCTTTCACAAGCTGGCATTTAGTGACTGTGGCATTTCCAGGCACACAGTGCAAGCTGTTAATAGATCTACCATTCTGGGGTCTGGAGGACAGTGTCCCTCTTGTCACAACTCCACTAGGCAGTGCCCCAGCAGAGACTCTGTGTGGAGGCTCCAATCCCACATTTCCCCTCTACACTGTCCTAGTAGAGGTTCTCCGTGAGGGGTCAGCCCTACAGCAGACTTCTACCATCCAGCCATTTCCATACATCCTCTGAAATCTAGGTGGAGGTTCCCCAACCTCAACTCTTGTCCTCTCAACACCCACAGGCTTAACACCACATGGAAGCCACCAAGGCTTGTGGCTTGCACTCTCTGGAGCAATGGCCTGAGATATCTTAGGCCCTTTTAGCCATGGCTGGAATGGGAGCAACTGGGATACAAGGAGCAGTGTCCCAAGTTTGTGCAGGGTAGCAGGGCCCTGGGCCCAGCCCACAAAACCATTCTTCCCTCTTAGGCCTCTAGGCCTGTGATGGAAGGGGCTGCCACAAAGGTCTCTGAGATGCCTTTGAGGCATTTTTCACATTGTCTCGGCTATTAACATTTGCTCCTCTTTACTTATGCAAATTTCTGCAGTCAGCTTAAGTTCCTCCCAGAAACATGGATTTTTCTTTTCTACCACAGGGTCAGGCTGCAAAATTTCCAAACTTTTATGCTCTGCTTCCCTGTTACATAAGTTCCAGTTTCAGATCATCTCTTTACTCATGCATATGACCATATGCTGTTAGAAGCAGCGAGGCTGCATTTGAACACTTTGCTTATAAATTTTTTCCACCAGATACCCTCAATTGTCACTCTCAAGTTTAGAGTTCCACAGATCCCTAGAGCAGGGGCACAATGCCACCAGTCTCTTTACTAATGCATAACAAAAGTAACCTTTACTCTAATTCCCAATAAGTTTCTTATCTTTATCTGAGATTATCTCAGCCTGGACTTCATTGCCCATATCACTATCAGCATTTTGGTGACAAAAGTTTAACAAGTTTCCAGGAAGTTCTAAATTTTCCTTCATCTGCCTGTCTTCTTCTAAGCTGTCCAAACTGTTCCAACCTCTGCCTGTTACCCAGTTCCAGAGTCACTTCTACATTTTCAGGTGTCTTTGTAGCAATGCTGCCACACTCCTAGTACAAATTTTCTGTATTAGTCCATTCTCATATTACTATAAATAACTACTTGAGACTGGGTAATGTATAAAGAAGAGATTTAATTGGCTCAAAGTTCCAGATGCTGTACAGGAAGCATGCCTGGGGAAGCCTCAGGAAACTTACAATCATGGCAGAAGGTGAAGGATTCACATCTTACACAGTCAGAGAAGGAGGAAGTGAGAGTGAGGGGAAGGTGCTACACACTTTTAAAAACCAAATTTCATGAGAACTCATTATCACAATAACCGCCAGGGGGAAATCCACCCACCTGATCCAGATGATCCAATCACCTCCCATCCTTCCTCTGCTCTAACACTAGGGATTACAATTCAAGATGAGATTTGGGCAGGGATGAAAATCCAGACGAGATTTGAAAATCCAAACCAGGCTGGGCGCGGTGGCTCAAGCCTGTAATCCCAGCACTTTGGGAGGCCGAGACGGGCGGATCATGAGGTCAGGAGATCGAGACCATCCTGGCTAACACGGTGAAACCCCGTCTCTACTAAAATACAAAAAAAACTAGCCGGGCGAGGTGGCGGGCTCCTGTAGTCCCAGCTACTCGGGAGGCTGAGGCAGGAGAATGGCGTAAACCCGGGAGGCGGAGCTTGCGGTGAGCTGAGATCCGGCCACTGCACTCCAGCCCGGCGACAGAGCAAGACTCCGTCTCAAAAAAAAAAAAAAAAAAAAAATCCAAACCATATCAGGCACCTTTACCCAAGCTTCCTCTCTTTTCCTGATCTCTGCTATTTACCCTCCCAACTTTCTGCCCCAAGTTGTCCATATGTCAGAAATTAATACACCTGGAAGCATTGCTGGCAGTAAGCACCAGGAATCTCATGCCTGAAGCATGGGAGAAAGAGACAACCCAGGGGCTAAAAACCAAGCTCATGCTCTGTTCACTAAGCAGCACACCCTGGTCTGGGGTTCATATTTGCCTGGAGAATGAGGCAGTTTTTTTTTTCACTCTCCAAATTCTGCACTGAAAGAGGGTGAAGTTGGGGAGTAAATTAAATTAAAGGCATGCTTTCAGTTATTGAAGGCCCTAAGTTAATGAAGAGGGAACTGCAACTATTAGAAAAAATCAGGACCTTTCTAATTTGTGACAGTGATGATAAAAAAAACTTGGATTTTCCC
This sequence comes from Rhinopithecus bieti, assembly GCF_001698545.2. Taxonomy (NCBI): domain Eukaryota; kingdom Metazoa; phylum Chordata; class Mammalia; order Primates; family Cercopithecidae; genus Rhinopithecus; species Rhinopithecus bieti. Next base: position 3,014,016 of record NW_016806392.1, on the reverse strand, counting down.
AGGAAGACATGTTAGCAGTAACATGAAGAACTAATAAGAAGAGAAAAAAACAAATAATTCATTTGGCCATAAGAATAATACCAAGCACACCAAGTCATTTACACATAGTTCCCCATTTATGCCTAATTATTAATCCTCTTAATACGCATGTTTATCCTTACAACTTTATCAGATTCACTTTGTTATAAGTTGTATTTGACTAAACTATTGTACTTGGCTTGAATAAGATCGACCTTGGTATGGAATGTTTGCTTGTTAAATACAGTTGCTCGGGAGAAATTTTTTAAAACATCTGAAAAAACTAAAACCCTATTCAGCCATGACGTTACAGTGTAGCCAAAGGATTTAAAAAGCATTGACTGTGTGGGTCACCAGAAGGTAATATAATCAAATTTCCAAACTTCCTTTTTATTTAAGATGACAATTTCCCTTAAAATTGTTACCAACTATAGCAGCAGTCCCCAACCTTTTTGTCACCAGGTACCGTTTCATGGAAGACAGTTTTTCCACAGATGCAGTTGTAGGGGCATGGTTTCAGGATCAAACATGTTCCCTGTTCCACCTCAGGTCATCAGACATTAGATTCTCATAAGGAGCACGCAACCTGAATCCCTCGCATGTGCAGTTCACAATGCGGTTCCCCTCCTCTGAGAATCTAATGCTGCTGCTGATCTGACAGGAGGCAGAGCTCAGGTGGTAATGCTTGCTTGCCTGCTGCTCACCTCCTACTGTGCAACCTGGTTCCTAACAGGCCACGAACAGCTACTGGTCTGCAGCCTGGGGTTTGAGGACCCCTGAACTATAGTACAGAGTTCATGTACAGTTCTATCTATGGCCTTATCATGTCCAGTCAACATGTTGCTTTCCAAAGTTACTTTGGTCAGTAGACAGGAACTTTAACAGCAAAATATGGTGTTTTAATAAGCCAAGAACAAACTGGCTTTATGTTAAATCCTAAAAAGTTATAGGCTATATTTGAAAAGAGAAAAGAATAAGAAAATTATTTCTACTTGAAAAACAATTGTGAAAAGGGAAGGTCCCTCCTTTCCCCTCCCTAGCTCATCGTTTATTCATAGATCCAAGACTAGACTTAGATTTCTGGCTTTCACGGTCACATTTCTCTACTTTTTTCACCTTTAATGTTCTTATCGTTCTGCTTTCACGTTTGATATCTTTCTTATTTTTGCCTCTGTGATGAACTCTGAAAGATGGCCTGATCTCATTAAATAAACCAAATTCAACCATACCTTGTCCATGCAGCAAAAAGGGCCTTTCAGATCAACATCAAGGATTACCTCCAGGTAATCACTCTGGCCTCTTGATCATCATCACCTTTTTATTCCTGGAGGCTATCCCAAAGGTGGGGCAGTTTGCAACATTTACCTGAGTCCTTCCGTAGGTCCCTTCAGATATCTCAAGGATCCCACTAGCAAGTAAATAATTTGCAAATTATAACATTACTCTTCCCAAAATATACACATATACTACCACATGGTCCAAAAATTGAAGGAGGCCTCAATGCAATGTCCCAATCAGCTAAAAACAGTGAGAAATGCTGCCAAATTGCTTAACTTTGGGATATTCTCAGTCTGGATTCTAAGGAACCATTTGGGTTTGAAGCATATTTGTACACTCTACAGGAAGCATATTTGTACACTCTTATACATGTTATTCATGTATCATGACGTGAAAATATTCCATAAAATATCAGGAATAATGCTTTTGAAAACAATGAAATCATCATGATACCAATATTTGATGATGTTAACATTTGTGGAAATCTTAAATTTGGCTCTAGACAAGTCAAACTAATATCATTTTAGCTGGACGGTGATGAAAACATGAATATCTGTTTATTGCCCAGGATAAATGAGGTATTGATTATTTTCTTAATGTCTATAATCAGTCATACATCTTCAACCCTCTGTTATGACCAGACTTTTTTTGACATCCTTGATTTCGGATTTAGGTTTGAAAGTTGGGCTGAGACATGAGCTTTTTCCCAAATAAATGAGCAGTCCTAATTCTTTTGCCAGAAATTGTGATTTAAATTTCCAAGATGGACTAATTATAAAACGTTTAAATGCTGGACCTTGCGTTTCACTCCAGAGACCGTCTTTATTTAGGATGCTTTCAGCTACGTGTAGCAGAAAATGCCACTCACACTGATTCCACTAACAAGGAAAGTTATTTAGCTCAAGTTCAAAGGACTTCCCATTCCCGAGCGTACATTAGAATCGCCTGGGAGAGTGTTTTAATCAATACTGGTAACAGGAGAACTGAGAATCTTTCCAGCGGAGTGTGGGCATTAGTAATTGTTAAAAACTTCCTGGATTATTTAAATATGTAGTCAAGGTTTAGAACCACTAATTTAGAAGCTCATCTGTGTCTTCAAGGATGCAGTTTCTTGCCATCTCTCTGCCCTGACCTGCCCTTCCCAGAACAAACTGTTCCCAAGGTTGAAAGCAAGACAGCTGTAATAGTTCTAGACACCATAGCCATTCACCAACATCGAGAGGAGAATGACCATGTCTTCCTAGGGCATTTTTTAAAGGTAGGTTTGCCAGATAAAACAAAATGCCCAGTTATGTTTGAATTTCAGATAAATAATGAGTAACTTTTTAAGTATACGTATCTCAAATATTACTTGGGACATATTTATACTAAAAACTTTATATGATGTTTATATGAAATTCAAATTTAACCCTATGTTCTATGTTTTATTTTAAATATGGCAACCCTATCTTAAGGACATTTTCAACAGCTTCTCACCAAGACTTCCCTTTATGTCTTACTTGCCAAAATTCCTAGATTACCCTTAAATCCATCAGGCCCAGCCACTGCCCACAACTATAGATTGGGTTGGAGGGGGCTCATGGCTGCAGGGCCCTCTTGGGAAGGAGACACAGGGAACACCAGCCCTAGCCCCTATAGAGAACCCATAGTACAGGTAACACTTCTGTTTCAGAAACACCGAGTGATACCATGATGTCTACACTAAAACTTTTCTGCAATTACCTTTCTGGAAAAAAAACATAAATTTGATTGTCATGAATGTATTCATCTTCATTGAACAGTCATCTTCAGAACTGTTCTTTTTTTCTTGAGACAGGGTCTCATGCTGTCACCCCAGCTGGAGTGTAGTAGCACAATCTCGGCTCACTGCAACCTCCATCTCCTGGGCTCGAGTAATCCAACCCCTTCTGCCTCCCAGGTAACTGGGACTGCAGGCATGAGCCACCATGCCCAGCTAATTTTTGTATTTTTTGTAGAGATAGGGTTTCACCGTGTTGCCCAGGCTGGTCTTGAACTCCTGAGCTGCCTGCCTCAACCACCCAAAATGCTGGGATTACAGTCATGAGCCACTACACCCCACCCAGCAGAATTGTCAGTTCTGAGGTGACTTAAGTGTTCCCCAAAATCACTATGCTATGCAAAGTCATGCATTAAAAACCACAGGGAGTCTAGGCACAGTGACTCATGCCTGTAATCCCAGTGCTTTGAGAGGCTGAGGTGGGAGGATTGCTTGAGGCCAGGAGTTCAGCTGGGGCAACATAGCAAGACCCCATCTCTACCAAAAAAAAAAAAAAAAAAAAAAAACACTGGGCATGGTGGTACACACCTGTAATTCTAGCTACTTGGGAGGCTGAGGTGAAAAGATCGCTTAAACTGAGTTCAGGGCTGCGGTGAGCTATGATCATACCACTGTACTCCAGCCTGGGTAATAGAGCGAGACTTTGTCTCTAAAATAGTAATAAACATAATAAGATAAAAACCACAGGGCTTGTGGGGAAAATTGGGTTGGGGTACAATACTGAAAAAAAGGTCATCAGTGACAGATGAAACAAAGTAGGAACCTAATAAAAGTGGTAGAGTGGTTTTACACATGTTAAGTGATTAAGAAATAAATAGTGCAATAAATATGATACTTTGGCTTGAAAAATACCTGAAGCTCAGTTGGGGAAGTGGACATTGGAAGGGTTGTAGCTTGTGAGTCACTGTGAAGTGGTGGTGGAGAGTTATCTGGAATCTGATGGATTTGGTTATGGAAGTAGCCCGTAACACACATGGCATTGAGGTAACTGACAGATATCTGTTGTGTGCATGTAGGCATTGTGTGTATTCCTGCATTCCTACGTGCAGCTGCGTTCATCTATGTGGAGTGTTCTGCATTCACCCATTATTTCTTGAGGATGATATTGTGTTTAAGCAAATGTGAACTTCGGGTTATGCTCAGTTGTTCCTTAATACACTGATCTCACTGAAACTAGTTCACATTTTCAGAACAAGCATTATAACAGAACTGACTCTACACGGTTCATGACATGCAGCTTCTGGATTTGGTGAGTTGGAGGAATGAGAATATAGAAAGGTTATACTCTACATAATTTTTTTGTACTCAAGTAACAGTTCCATGTTAACTAGAAATTTTAGAGTTAATCCATTTTATTAATGGTCAACATATACCCAAAGTATTTCACAACACCAATGTGTGCATCGTGTATATCTGACTCAGTACGGTCTGAGTCCTCATCAGAATTCTGCAGAGGCCCCTTCTCCCTAGGATAAATCCCTCAATTTTGAGGTATGCCCTGTAGGGCCCTTTACAGTCTCACCCTGTTCAGCCTCATCATCAGTCCTCCCTCTTACTCCTCCCCAGCCCCTCAGGAATGCACAGCTATTTCACTTCCCTGAAACCAAGCGTGCTTTCTCATACTTCTGTGTTGTTTCCCTTCACTGTCTCTTCTGGCCAGAGTGATTCATGTAGCCACAAAACTGATAGAGTCCCTTCCAGTCTCAGCCCAAGTACCTTATGTGCCATGGAGCCTTCTCTGCTAGGAACTTTCAGCACTTGCAATAAGTAGCTGGGGCCCTAGTTAAGCTGCAGATTTCAGAACCCCTCCCCAAACCTAAAGCAGCAGCATCTTGAGATGGAGGGTGTCCTGCGTAATCTACAAATGCTTCCCCTGCTTTGAATGTCAGAGAACTTGTGTTTACTTATAAGGCTCTTGCAGGCACTTGTCACTGTATCCTCTGTGCCAGATATTGTGTCTGGCACTCAGTAAACGTTTAGGAATAAATGAATGCTGTTGAGGGTTTTGTGTGTTGTGCAAGTATTGGGATGTCTTAGGCTTTGCTCTGGCGTCCTCTAGAGCCTGAAAAGTTGTTTCATTTCTCAGCAGCATTTACCAACCAGTTATTTAAAAAGCTAATAGGAATTGTTGGTATTTAATGAGATATAGGGTATAACTGAAGGGATGCACTAACAAGAGTATGATAGCCATATGAATAAACCAGGTAATTTAGAGAATTATTTCCTTTTCACCTTTTTTTCTTTCCAGAAGTCTCAGAAGTGGTAGAGTTTGTGTTTAAAAAGAAAGAAATATCAAGGCTGTTCCAACACTTACTCGCTTTTACCAATTGTTATTAAAGTCATTCTTAAACTGTGCTCGGTCCTCAGCTTGGATTTGCTGCAGGGTACGGTTTTTTGTCTGTCTCTATGGGGACATTGTAGAGGTCAGTTAGCCCAGAAAATAAGTTGTACAAGTGTGTGCATTTCATCCTCACACGGATCAATTAGCTTTGTCATAAGAAAAACAGTCTTGGCTCAGGCCCTTCTATCTGGGTCAGCCATTGTGCAGATGCCCACCCTTGGTGCCAGGAACAGCAAGGGAGAGCACACAGATGGTTTTGCCCAGCCAGCATCACTGTAAGAAACTCAGCTGGAGGCCCTGGTGCTGGCTGGCTGGTTTCATCAGTTGGTCTGATCACGTGTAAGTGGTGAGGGGGAAAACCCTTGTTAAGTAGAGTAACATCTGTGCTTATTGTCCTGGTGGAGGAGAGAACTACATGGGTTTCCAAATGATGGGTCAGGTTGCCTGATTATAAAAACACAACACAGAAATGACAGCGCAAAAGCCCAAAAGATGGGAGCATTTCTCCACAAATTCCATTTAATTAGACTCCCATACATAAAAGCACTTCTAGGAGACACCTTTTATACCTTTTGAATTTTTACAGGGCTAAGAAGACATACCATATGCATATAATTATTTTAAATTGCAGTTATAGGACTTTTGCAAATAATGAGGTTTGTAACTCTGCAAGTGAGGTTTTACTCTTCCTCTGGTTACACCTATGTGAAGTTGTTCCTAATTAAAGGTTTTATTTCAATTTCCAGTATATTTATTCCAGATTGTAAGCTTATTTACTTTACTTTAGAATTTGTAGCACATGATCCTGTTTTCTGGCACCATTCTTGTCTTTTCTGTTTATTATTTTTTGTAGGCAACTTCTAGGAAAGCAGAATTAGATTAAAATAGCTCACAATGTTAAAATGGCAGTAGGTACAAGAGCATGTTTCTAAAAGCTAAAAGTTCTTAATAAATATTACTTATGATTTTTTCAGAAATCATATCTTCAGAAAGATATCTTCAGAAAATCAGGGATGAATTTAAATACCATGAATTATGGAAGTATTTTTGCCATTTCCTTTTCATTGCATTTTTTGTTTGAAAAGCATCTTTTATTCTCTGATACTTAATACACAGCCTATGTTTATCAAAAGTTACAGAAGAGAGCATGCACAATCCAACCAAATTAATTCATATTTCACTTGTGTTTTTAACAAGAAATTTTATAAATGTTTGTGTTTACAGTAGAGTAAACCGATATCTGATGGTCTAAGAATTAGCTGTAAATAGAATAATAGAGCTACTCAGTACAAAACTAACTCAGGGAGGTTGGAAAGCTCTCCTGGAAGCTTATCACCCGGCTTCTCTCCCTGCTGCATCCTACTCCATGTTGAGAAGAGGTCTTTTGGACTGTCACCAAGTATGCATCTAACCATGCAGCCATCTGTTAAAACTGCCTTAGATCAAATAGATAGTAAAGTACTTCACAGCCTTCCTAGAATGATGGGAAGATGTATTCAGAAGTAAATATCAATAGAAGGAGCACATGAAATGAGTTATTTAAATCCTTGCCATCCAAATTGTGGTCCGTAGACCGGCTGCATCCCATCCCCTGGGACACTGTTAGAAATGCAGAATCTTAAGCCCCAACCCAGACCTTCTAAATCAGACTCTGCATTTTAACAAGATCCCCAGCTGATTTTTGTTCATATTAAAGATTGAAAAAAATTGATATTAATAACATTAATTGAATACTAAATAAGGAATGATATTTTCTACATATAAAGCAAACTTCAAATATATCCTAGTGTGAGCATGTTCTCCTTGTAAATGGTGGCGAAGTGCTAATAGTTATAGAACACCTTCTATAAGTGTGGCCTCTGTTCTAAGCAGTTTACATGTATTAGCTACTTTAATCCTCAAGCAATGCTATAAGGTCACTGCTAGAATTGCTTCCCATTTTACAAATAAGAAAACTGAGGGAAATAGAGTCTGTGGTTAGCACTATCTACAAAAAAAGTTATTAGTCATAACTGGGCAATGAAGAATTTCTGCCCTATCAGGTAGACCCGAAGAATAAAAAGGGGTAAGAAATTAAGATCTTTTTTACTCCCTCAGTAAAACTTATAGGCAACAGCTGAATATAAAGGGAAATTTCTTTCCCTTAATTTTGTGAACCTCACATGCACTATTTTTAAAATATTTGTAATCCATACCCCATATGTCGCACCCACGGCAAGCATGTGATCTGAATTCATTATTTTAACCTGCCAACACCTGACTTCAAAAAGAGATTTGGAACTCTTCGCATGTAAACCAATGAAGAGAATGTGGAGTTGATACGTAATTTGTCAATTCTAGGGATATGCTATAAGTCCAGTAGCAATTTGGTAGAGAAAATTTTTGCAGGGAAAAATAAAGGTTTCTCCCTGTACTTGACCTTGTGGTCTTGCCCTGCAGCCCTTGTTGGGCTGCTGCAGAGGAGGGGTTTAAATGATCACTATCTATTAGAGCCAGCTGAAGCAGCACAATCAGAGAGGAGCTGGGCTGGAGAAAGCCTGGCTCATGGCTCACCTGGCCACCCCAATTTTATCACAGGCAATTTTTAACTTTATAAATTATAAGCAGTCAGTATCTTTTAATGTAGGGGTTTTATCCAAGTTTCAGGGGGAAACTAAAGGAGTAAAAAGTGATGCAAAGTCCTGTGGAGTTTAGGTTTTAGTGGCTTTGCTGTAGCCTTCCATAGTCAGGAAGGAGCACTGCTAGTACAGGAGGAAGTGGGGTAGAAGGAAAAGGGCTCAGTGATTGTTATGAAAACCCATCCTCTTGGGACAAATCCAGTGTCTCCTGGTAGTGAGGATGTCAGCGGTGGGACACCACAGTGCTTCAGTGGCTGAAAAACAAGGAAGCCTACTAGTGGGATATCTGCTACTGCCCAGCTACCTAGCCATGTAAAAGTTGCTTTATTTGTAAACAAGAAGGGGTTGAAATAAATGATCTCTAAAGACATTTCCAGTTCTGAAATGATATAATTGAATAGCATAAATTTGACATCTTGAGCTTTGAATTTCAGTTCAAAATTTCTAAAGGCCATTTCCATTTAACTTTTGTTTACATCCTGTCCAAAATGGGAACTGTTATTTACTGGGGGATTTTGTAAGCATCTTTATTTTTAAAATATCTTTAAGAATCACATTATTCTAGGCAACCCATAAAGAGCAGTATCCACTGACGTTCTCACTTTAATCATATAGAAGGAAGCCCTTTACCATAAGAGTGCTGTACTACTCCGAGTTTTGCACACGGTACAAAATATGCTAATTATTTACCTTCTTTTTTACAAGTGATTTCGTAGAAGTTTTTCTGTTTAGTGTTGTTTAGAGTACAGATTTGTTTAGCGTATAGAATATTATTTGGAGTTTGATTTGGAATCAGTTACATCTTTTTTTTCCCTTGGCAATCACCTTTCACTTTTTTCTTCTCTATTATGTTATTTGCATTATTTGATTTTCTTATTACAAAAATATCCAATTTCATTGCAGAAAATCCACAGAAAATTAGCAAAATGGAGGGAAAAAATCACCCATAATTCCACCATTTGAAGAAAACCAATATAAACTATTTGGGAACTATCCATTATTTTTTTCTATGCATGTATATATATTTTTTGAAATCAGAATTTATTCTTTACCTAGTACTTTGTAACCTGTTTTCCCAAGTAGTATGTGATATGTTATTCTTAAATGTTCTCCTGTAAAAATATTTTTAAAGGTTGTATAAGTTGGGCATGATGGCTCATGCCTCTAATCTCAGCATTTTGAGAGGCTGAAGCAGGTGGATCACTTGAGGTCAGGAGTTCGTGACAACTCTGACCAACATAGTGAAACCCCGACTCTACTAAAAATATATTTTTTAAAAAAATTAGCCGGGTGTGGTAGTAGATGCCTGTAATCCTAGCTACTTGGAAGGCTGAGGCAGGAGAATCGCTTGAACCCGGGAGGCGGAGGTTGCGGTGAGCCAAGATCACACCACTGCACTGCAGCCTGGGCGACAGAGCGAGACTCTGTCTCAAAAAAATAAAAATAAAAAATAAGGTTTGCATAGCATACTGTTTATAAATGTTCCACAAGTTACCCAAATCACCCATCATTAGACATTTAGGATTTCTGTGAGGTGCCTATGCCCATATGTGTGCATGTTGCCATTGAATGTGTGATGAATACCCTTGGAGTTATTTCTGCATGCATTCATAATCCTTTGAAATAACTTTCTAGGATTATATTAAAATTTAGAGACAATAAAATTCACATTTATTGAGTGTTTACCATGTACCACTGTGCAAAGTATTTAATCTGGAAAACCTCATGTAATTTAAATTCAGCCCTCCAACAAGCACATGAGGTAGAAGCTATCATTATCACCATTTTGTAAATAGGAAACTGAGGCCCAAAGAACTTTGCTATCTGGTCAGAATCACAGAGAAGGTAAGTGTCAAACCTAGTATATACTGATTTTAAGGCTTGTGATTTATATTCCCACTTGTTCACCAGTATGGCTGTACATCTTCACACCTCATACCACTTATTTTAATACTCTTAAAAAGTCTTCTTTGTGCTCTTCTTCCATTTTTTTCTGGTGGTATCTTCCTCTGCTGATACCATATGCTTCTGACTTGGATTTCATTCACACCGTGTATGTGTTTTGCCCTTGTGTACACCACAGCTTCCTCCGAACATCCGTGGCCTTTCCACTTTTTCTCCTTGAGACTTTCCGTTTCCTTTACTTCCCACTTCTTGTTCACCCATCTGCTCGAGAAAGACTGGGCGTCTTTCCTGTCTTCTGGTTGCTATATTTAGCCTGTTCCTGCTGCCTACAGTTAGTGTTGGTTCCCTTGTCTGCTTCTCTTGTGTTCTGAGGACACCCACTTAGAAGCTAAGCAGAACTCCACCTCAGTGCCATTCCTGCCTCACTATTCCCCTGGAGTTTGAATTAGTCCATGGACAAAAACACCACTGCAGCCTGAATAATCATCTGTCAGTATGGTGTGTGTTGGGGGCAGTGGCCACAGCAGTCTGCATGTCAAACCGCAACCCTGAAAACATAATTACATGAAGTGAAAATGCAACAGGGATGAACAGAAAAGGAAGGGAAGCCTTTCTGCTGAACCTCAGCTCATACTATGCCCATGTTCTGGCTCAGCTCAGTGACTGCCTCTTTGCCTGGGTGCCATACTTTCCTGCCTCCTAAAACATATTTCCTTATTATTTTGTCTAAGCCAAGACTCTCCTTCTTCAGGACCCCTCAAAAATACTAGAAAACCTCCTTTCCTTTCCACATACACAAATTGAAATCATCTTCCCTTTCCAGAACTGTGAGAAGTCCTCTCTCATGTCTCTTTTACAGAACTTATACCTCTCTTGGCTTTCTGTGCAGGTTTGACCATCCTCTAAACTTTTAGAAATCAGAGGCCATGTTTGAGTCATTATTATATTTCTCATAAGGCCTAACACGATGCAAATGAACATCATTTTTGAATAAATTAATATGTGAATAAATAATAAACTATGAAAGTTTGTCCTCTTTTTAACAAAGAAGTAGCAGGAATACATTGAACTATTTAATAAAATTGATATATTAAATTTAAACAACTGAGATACATAACATTTAAATAGAAGTATAATGATGCATCAACTATTTGGGGCAGAATGATAGTAGAAACAACACTTATTAAAAGCAAATTCAAAAAACGATTTCTTCAGATTATTTAGTCAAAAGAAAATCATTCAACAAACAATAAAACAACAGAGCCAGTCATATCTGTATGTTTTTGAAGGAAAACAATTTAATAAGCAATTTGGCATTAGGACTCAGCATTACAACTGGTGAATCTCAGGTAAAGGAAACTGAAATATGGGATCGTTCATGGGAAGGATAGTAATGGAGCATAGGAAGGAATTTGTACACAGGGAAGAAATGAGAGTAGCAGGCCAAGTGACTTGGGTTCTCAAAGAGCTATCTAAACCTTAGCATACACTTCCAGAGAATGTGGCTTACAGAGGAGTAGACCATATTTTATGTAGGAGATAATGAGAGAATATACCTCAGAAGTTTGTGTGAAGAGTAAACATTTTAATACAGCAAAGCTCAGTGTCTGGTATATTACAATCAATATAAAGGGATTTGATGCTAGTTATTTTTCTCTTCTGATAGAGTGGCCCTCATCTTCTGGTCCTTTGCTATAGGGCACCAATTACGACTGGTGATGTTGCACGCTGCAGTCTACACGTGGCCTAACTTTATCCTCCTCTATCAGTTTCTTGCCTTGCACATTAATTTGCTATCCAGAGCTTAAGACGGTGATGGGCTCTTAAGCTAATCTTTCTGGGCTAAGCTATGTAAAGGTTTTAAAGCCAGAAGCTGATGTTTTCCAACAGTGAATCATAAAACTTTGTATTTAAATCCATTTCACTGTCTGAGCTTGATTATAAAGAAAAAAATTTAAAGAAAGAATAATTACCTTTATTGAGTGTCTGCTCTGTGCCAGATGCTGTGTTCTCCATATGTTCCCATTTGTTCTCCCCCAATCCTTCCAGGTGGGGTTGAGTAGACCAAGAAATTAAGGAACTTGTCCAAGATTATACAGCTAATAACTGAGAAAAATAGGATGTGAACCCAGGTGTGTCTATTTCAGCATTCCTTTGTTCCCCACCCTACGCCCTCCTATAATGGAAGGCAGGACATACACATAAAAGTAAATATAATAAATATTTATCTTCAGTGTCTTATTTACACATAACAATTACACTAACTGGTAACTGGTTGGTTTCATAAAACCTCAAGGCAATTAGCCAAGCATTTTTATTACAGAGGACCAATTTAATGAAAACACATAACTAAAGCTGTCAATGTCTAAAGCATTGTTAGTTGGGAGGAGTGTGGAGGATGAGAAAAGATAAAAATGTAAAGTCAGTTCCCACAGTTTTAGAAGCTTGATTCTTGGCTCTTTCTTTTATCTGTAATTATATAATATAGTGAAGAATAAATGACAAGCCACCCTTTTGCCTCCAAGTGATTCCATTTCTATTTATAAAGTCTGAGTGATAGTTGAAGGGTTTAGAAATGTTTTAAGATTAAGCAAACTCTAGAGGATAATACACTGGATTTCAGACTATGGATGAGGTTCTTGGTACCTCAACCTGCTTCAACCAGAGTAGTCCTCTTTTATCTCACATATTCGGCTTTTATATAACCATCCCTTTGAAAAAGAAGGTTTAACTGATTCAAAGTTGCCTTTTTCCATGTGTTTATATTGAGAGAAACAGATTCTGTTTGTATCAAGATCTACTTGGGGTTTAGGTATTCAAGATGCACTTCAGTGGCTGTCACCAGAGCCCTAAGCAAAAATTGCAAACTTGGAAATTTGTGTTTTTATATCCCTGCATATTCCCCCAGCAAGTGCCCTGGACTGCTGTACTCTTAGGACTTCCCCATTAACTATATAAGTTAGAGGGCCCCAGTCTCATCACAGTCTTGATTACAGCAATGTTCCTGCTAGAGGAATAAAATGTTTTGAGAAAGAGGCCCTCTTTAAGCTCATACTTTCCACCAGCTGTTCAACACCTTACTGCCAACAGGCTGTGCCTACGTCCTCTAAAGCGTGTCTTTTAAGTTCTTCCTTCCCAGTTTGATTTCCTTTGCAAAAGAAAATAAATCCATTCAGATAGGAATAACTGCCGAGTATCAAAGCTCCCAACGGCTTTCATGTTTTAAAAGAAGTGGTGGCTAATCCAAATTAAACTAATGCATGGAGTAAATAGAGGAGAAGTTTTTAAGCCGAGAAGCACTGCATTCCTTGTGCCCTTGATCCACTCTGGCCTGTCAGCACCCCAATTGGTAGCCACTTGTAAGGCGAAACACAGGCCATAGATTGGCCCTCTCTTTTTAAAAGACTATCAAACTCTGGCCTCAGTACAGTTCTAGACTCAGCTAATTGGGGTTTGTGTCTGCCACAAACTAAAAAGGTTAATGGTTCAGTAGAGTAGACCAGGACCATATAACTTTCTTATTCCATTTACTAGTTTGTAAGTTCCTTGGAAGCAAAGCCTCTAACTTTTGCATTCACCTGAGAGTACTGAATTTAGGTCCAGAGTGGACAGATAATTACTTAAGGTCCCGTGACTTATTAATGGCAGGACCAGGAAAAGAATTTACGTTTCCTCATGCCATATGCTAAGTTAATGTTGTTTTCATTCTGCCTCTATTTCTGTTGTCTATTGCTGCATAACAAACCAACTCCAAAATCTAGTACCCCCATCATAGGTCTGTGGATCAGGAATTTGAGCAGGGCTCAGGCTCTTCTTCTGCTCCAGGAAGGGTCTTGACTGGGTCACTTACTGGGCCAGCTTCAGCTGGCTCAGGCTGAAAAGTCCAGAAAAACTTTATTCACATGTCTGGAACTTCTGTGCTTCTCATGTGCCCTCTTTTTCTCTGTATGTTCTCTCCTTTCTTTCAGTATTGTAGCCTGAACTTCTTTACAGCATGGTAGCTAGCTTCTAATGAAAGCAGAAGCTGGCAGGCCCCTTCAACTAGCTCAAAATTAGCAGTTTGACTTCAGCTACATGCTCTGGATCAATGCAAGTCATAGACCAGTCCAGATTCAAGGACGGGGGAATACATACTACTTCGTAATTAATAAAGCAACATGCATAGTCAGGGAGGGAAGAAATTGATGGTGGCCATCTTTGGAGACTAACCACAACCATTATTAAACAGCAGATGTAGCCTTCTTTCTCTAATTCCTACAGTTTCCTGTGACAACCAGGGAAATTCAAGGCTGTGCAGAAACAAATGAGAAAAAGAAGTAGAAAAAAGCCCTGAAACACCCCATCCGTTTCTACCTTAATGCTCAGCTGCAGAGTTAAGAAGACAACCCCACCTCTCCAAAATTACTTCTAATTATCCTTTGGCTAAGCTTCTTCTGGGAGTATTTGTTCTTATTTGAGTATTGGAGGAGAGTCTACTACACTTGTAGGATATATAAAGAACATGGTTAGTGCTGCTACTACTATGTCTATTTTCTTTCTTTTTTTTTTATTTTTATTTTATTTTATTTTTTTGGAGATAGAGTTTTGCTCTGTCACCCAGGCTGGAGTGCGGTGGCATGATCTCAGCTCACTTCAACCTCCATCTCCCGGGTTCAGTCGATTCTCCTGCCTCAGCCTCCTGAGTAGCTAGGATTACAGGCGCTCACCAACACTACCAGCTAATTTGTTGTATTTTTAGTAGAGACAGGGTTTCACCATGTTGACAAGGCTGGTCTCGAACTCCTGACCTCAAGTGATCTGCCTGCCTCTGCCTCTCAAAGTGCTGGGATTACAGGCATGAGCCACCGCACCCAGCACTACGTCTGTTTTCTGTGTCAAGTGTTTCAATGCCTATTCCTAAGAGCTAGCTCTTGAGGCAGCAGTTAAAAACAGTAATTTGCAGTGCTACATGTGCCTATTGTTAAAATGGGATATATCTACAAGTAACCTTTTCAACTATTAATTTCCATGTACAAGTCAAATTATACTCATTCTCAAAGAGAAAGGATACCTTAGTAGGTTTTTCTTTCCTCCTTTTTTAATGATACAGAGGATTCTTATGCAAAAGGACAAGTAGATCTAAGACTGGAAAATCAATTTTGTAGCCTATTCCAGCTCTGGCAATATCCTTTCTTTGTATTCCAGCTAGCTTTGTTTAGAGTATCCTAAGTGATGAGGATTATTCTTTTTCTCTTAAAAAAAAAACTCCCATAATCTTCCAAATTTCCTTGGGAAAACTTTTTGCTTATATTAGCTTTCCTTAACAAAAAAAAAAAAAAAAAGGACTTCAGCCTTGTGTTACAGTTAGATTGTTTTTAGATAATTTAACCTTAGATATATTATTCACCCAGAGTACTTTTTCCTAGAAACAAAACAATAAATGAAATATTCTAGTATACAATCAAGAGAGGAGGAGCAGCAATTTTATGGGCTGCTGAGGCAAAACTTTTCCAAGCGCTTTAGGAAATCTCACATGTTAAGAAATTATCAGATGATCATTGTCTAGAAAATGATGAGATATGTCTTTTTCTTTTTCTTTTTTCTTTTTTTTTTTTTTTTTTTTTTTTTTTTTTTTTTTTTTTTACAGAGTCCAGGTTCCAGGCTTAGAAATTTGTCTTATAAAAAGGGAAATCTTAGGTTTTGCAAATGTGTGAAAAGATGCAATGTTTTGTACCAACTGCTTAGGAAGTATAGTTTACTGAAATCCAAATTGCCCTCTTAATTTGTGTTGCCCAGTGCTTATTGAAGATATATTGTGTGCTTTTTAAATACAAGGTTATATATGCAAATCTATGCAATGCAAGATTGTATATGCAATCTAACTGTAACTTTACACATGGCCTAAAGCTTGAATTCAATTAGGAAAAGTCCAGACCTTTAAAATTTTCCATTTTACCCTTTTTTTATTTTGTTGGCGGTGGCAGTTGTGATTTTGTTTTTATTTGCTGTTTTGATTTGTCTAGGTTTAAAAAGGTATCATGTTTCTTTAAACTAGTCTAGATCATTTAGAAAACTATGGGGATTTTATTTGACAATCTCTAAAAAATTTCCATCTGTTTATCCCCTTACTTTAGGAAGAAGAATTAGAAGCCCAAATTTCCTTCCTTCAAGGACAGTTGAATGACCTGGATGCCATGTGCAAATACTGTGCAAAGGTGATGGACACTCATCTTGGTGAGTGAATTACTTTGGCCCTGGGAACGATAAGAGTCATTACAATAATAGCCACTAGCATTACTTTGTTCTAGGCCCTGTGCTAAGCTATTTACATGAATTACCTTATTTAGTCCTTACAACAGTCATATAATAGAAGTACAATTACTCTCTACATTATATAGATGAGGAAACCAAGGCATAGAGGGATTAAGAAAATGCCCAAAGATTATATCATTAGTAAATTGAGTGGAAATTCAAAATGGAGCAATCTGACTATAGGCTGGATGCGGTGGCTCACAGCTGTAATCCCAGCACTGTGGAAAGCCAAGGTGGGAAGATTTGAGACCAGGAATTTGAGACCAGCCTGAGCAACATAGTGAGACCCTGTCTCTACCAAAACAAAACAAAAAAAAACAAAAAA
>NW_016806392.1:2938956-2996799 GCF_001698545.2 Rhinopithecus bieti | reverse complement strand
AAAAAAAAAAAAAAAAAAAAAAAAATTTTTTTTTTTTAATTAGCTGGGCATGGTGGCATATGCCCATGGTTCCAGCTACTCGAGAGGCTGAGATGGGAAGACTTTGCTTAAACCCAGGGGTTTGAGGTTGCAGCAAGTTGTGACTGGGCCTCTATACTCCAGCCTGGGTGACAGAGTGAGACTCTTTCTCTAAACAAAAAAAATAAAATTAAAAAATTATTTAATAACAATCTGACTACAAATCTCAACTCCTGTGCCCTTTGTAAATGTCTGTTTACCTCAAACCAAAATGAAATATTGAGTTTTCAAGATCAAATAATCAGCTATACTGCTGTGCCAGTGTGTCATCAGTAATCACTAATGTGATTATTATTTTGACAATTCTTTGTTTTTTTATAAAAATGTGTTTGTTAACCACCTGCTTGAAATGCATGACCTTTTCTTACTTCTGACTATGCTTATATTCTAAGAAACATCCCAGTTTGAAGTTCATTTTGCGTGTGGGTCCTGCATGTCACACTGGAAAGTCTTCAGGCACTGCTCTGCATTTGTAAAGGTTCTATATCTCGTATTAGAGATACCTTATGCTGACTCACGCATGAATCACTTCAGTAACTCCGTGCTGCTTACAAAAGCTTCTGTCATGCACCATTTTACTATTTTTTTTAGACCATTTATGGGCAGCCTTTGTTTCTTCACTGTCCAGTAAGATTGGTAATTTATGAATAAATTAGGAAACTAAGACATGTACTCATGGAAATGGCCAATGTGCTGCTCTGTAGTGTCAAGAAATGGCAATCCCAGGTATTGTAAGAAATCGGGATGCATCCCACCTGTGAGGAGAAACCAAAGAGAATCCACCAAAGCCTCTGGGGCCTTCGTTGGAGGTAAACTCTCTGCCTTCAAACCCCCCAACAAGCTCTAAGCCATTACAAGTAACAATGGCTGTCATTTGGGTATAGCCTAAACCATACTGGTCTCAATAAAATAATAAATGTTCTCTTAAAAGATTTGGAGAGATGCTGATCTAAGTGGCTGACTGCCTGACAGTGTCTTATTAGCAGCTGGCTGTGTCCTGTTCTGCCCTCAGCTGTGTTCCTAGCATCTCAACCACTCCTGCAGGGAAAGGGCTCAAGAGGGAAAAACAGCAGGAGAAACCCTGGTAGATGATCGATAGGGTAGTATCTGTCATCACAGCAAGAAACATTACCCCTGTCACATTTGATCCACTCTGTTTATTAATAAGCTGCTTGACCATCATTTTTAAAAATTCATATAGACCTATAACCAAGTCTCCAGTTCAGTCACTTACCACTTGCAGAGTCCAGATAACAAGAGTGAGTTCTGGTATAAGGAGACTTTTTATTCCATAGCTTAGCTTAGGGAAAGAAGTACAGACTCCTGCCCTTAAAGGTACCACCTCACTTTGGGGACAGAAAACAGAGGCTTTTAAAGGGGGACTTGGCATGAACAGCAAATGAGGGAAGGAGCGAGCAGGTAAAGGTCTCTGTCAGTGGCTTCAGTGTCTTATCTTTCAGGTGGTTAAGCTGGTGCCAGCACAGGCAGAGCTAAGTTATAAAGTGACTGTTGTCTGAGATACTCTCCAGTGGGGGGAGAGTTTCATCTCGGGCGTACTTGAGGTTGTAAATTGACTGTTGTCTCAAAGAAATCTCTGGGTGGGAGAGATTTCCAGTCCAGGAGCTTCTAAGCAAGCACATAGTTACGTAAGCTTGCCCTGTAGACAGTGTCTGGTAAAGGGCAAGTAAAGGTTGCGTTTAAAGAGCTAAGTAGGAAATGGAGAACAAGGCAAAGGGAGGAAAGAGAAAATAAGAAAATAGTAATTAAAAAAAAAACAACTCATTATCTTTCTCTTAGGAAAATGGGGGTAATAAGTTGCAGACCTAATTTTACATGAATCTTATATTATCTAATATCATTGCACTATAAAATACATCAGAAAGAACTAATAAACAGATAGTTTATATAGTTGTATATGACTAATTATGGTTACTTATTTAAATATAATTTTAATTTTAAAATGAATGTATAGTTTTTGCTTTTCTGTCTACTTGGATGACCTTTGCGTTACTTGACTTTAGTTTTCACCAAAGTAAGAGAGCAAAGAAGCGATGGGGAGAAAGATTTACTGGAACTCTCCAAAATCCTGTTAGGAAATTTCGAAGTTGTTTGGTACACGTAGCAGCTTTTAAAGCAGCTTTACTTAAGCCTCGGAATTTTCAAACAGCTTTTGCTCTGACTTTGGTCTTTCAATCAGCACTAAAAGAGCATTTTCTCATTGCATGGGAGGGGGAAACACTTTAATTAAAATGGAAAGAAAAGCCTATACCAGCTGTGAATTTTCAACTAACCACAAAACTAGATTTATTTTTGTGTGTATGTTTCACTTTCAGCCAGAACTCGTTCACATAGCTGTTTATTTTTTTTCCCTCACATAAATAGCATGACCGTGTTTTTAAAGTGGGATTGAGGGATGCTACCAAGAATTCCTGGCCCCAAGACCCACAGATGCATTTCAGTTCAAATGTATAATATAACAATGGTTAATTAAAAGATGCTCCTAGATTGTAGGCAACTTTGATTCTAAGCAAAGATTTAAGGAAAACATGAAGATTAAGTTGACTTGATGCTCTTGATTTGTTCTTTAACATATTGTGGCTTCTTAAAAATTATTTTAATACCCTTATTTTTTCCATGATGTATTTCTCTTTCTGATTATTAGAGAACAAAATTAGAAGGACTAAAATATTCATTAGTAAGGAATTGAATATAATATAGTATAATATAATTCAATCTTTATAAAGATTAAATTATTTATTAACATAAGTAGATGTTAGTGATAGATTATTAGGTGATAAAAACAGATGGCAAAATGGTATATATTTGGTATGAAAATACTGTTACAGTGGTTGCCTGGGTAAGAGGAAGATTATAGAGGGACTTTCTAAGGGACCTAATCTTCTATGCTTAGAAAATAGAAGACATGCCCTGAAAATCTGTGGATGGCTTCAGTGTATGTAACTAGCACTCAGGGGTCAACCTGTATACACAGCAGGCAGAGCCAGTTGTAAAGGTGGTGAAGTGATGTCTGAGAAACAGACAACCTCATGTGGCATCAAACAGATCTAAGGTTGAACCCAGGCCCTGTCCCTTAGCTCAGCCTGCTTATGAATGTGTCCTCATATGTCAACACATGTACTTGACATTTCCATCTATCTTGCCAGTTCCTTGCCAAAAAATATTTTTAAACCCTAGTATTGGGAATGGCCCAAAGTGGGTATTAAACACAAGTCATCTCCTCTTTCCCTTTAACTCTTTAATTGTCTCTTCTCAGGGAAGAATCTGAGAGACTCTTCCAGCCCGTGGCCATAGAGCTGAATAATAACTTGTCCAGGGCCTACAACTGGTTAGCTGAAGAGCTGGACTAGTACCACATTTCCCAATACCCAACTGAATATTCCTCTATCAAATGATGCAAAATGATGCTGGAACGTGGAATGTGCTAGTTCTAAGATGAGGTGCATGAGCTCCTTGAGCAAGAATAGCTATGTCAGAACTTAATGATGCCTCAGGGGCACTTATTGACATAAGGGCTGCTGAGCCTCCATTATGCACTGGGGTACAGGCTACTGAGGTGGCTGTGAGAGCTGTCTCAGAAACTTACACTAGAAGTTACTTCTCCGGATCCTTTCCTAATGTTAATTATTTTCACAAAGTTCCATTCGTATCAAGAGAACTCCATAACACCTTATATTTTCTTTTTTTTTTTTTTTTTGGTGTAAATGTAAGGGGTACAAATGTGGTTTTGATACATGGATATATTGCACAGTGGTGAAGTCTGGGATTTTAATGGGACCGTTACCCAAATAGTGTACATTGTACCCATTAAGTGATTCTCATCCCTCACCATCCTCTCACCTGAGTTTCCAGTGTCTATTATTCCACACTCTATGTCCATATATACACATTATTTAGCTCCCACTTATAAGTGAAGCCATGCAGAATTTGTGTATTTCTGAGTGGTTTCACTTAGCATAATGGCCTCCAGTTCCATCTGTGTTGCTGCAGAAGACATGATTTCATTCTTTTTTATGGCTGAATAGTATTCCATTTTATATATGTAGCACATTTTCTTTATCCGTCATCCATCCATTGCTGGACATTTAGGTTGCTTTTCTATCTTTGCTGTGAACTGTGTCACCCTATGTTTTTGTCACACATGCAATAAGTCTCTTAAAATGTCAAGTACTATTCAAGGCTGTTTTTATAACTGATAGCAGAACAAATATAGGGAAAATCTTTTCAGTTAAAAATTATTTAATGACATTTGTTCAAATGGCCCTTTAATTATAGAGATAATAAAATTGACAGGTTAACACTATTTCCTCACAGTTTTGGAACCCAAAATTAGAAGGCCTTTTGTGTTGCCAAAACTACCAAAATTCTAATTTTATTACCTCCAAGTGATGGAATTACTTGAATTCAAAGGTTTAGAGACAGGAATTGAAAATATGTTTTATTAAACGTAAACTTTTCCTGTCGACTTTAGAAGAGGTTTTTTACATGTTGATTTTTCTGTTGCTATGGTTACTCCCCTTCTTGTCACCCTGACAGTGGGTTGAAAGCCACTGACAGTATTAATCTCTGTGGCTGAGCTTAGGCTATTTTTAGATATGCCATACTTCACACATAATTGCACGTGGGTGAGCAGCCTACGCTAGTCTGATCTGTGAGCAGCTGGGCTGAGCTGCCAGCTGTTTGCAGGGAATCCATGAGCTGCTCATCCTTCTGGGCTCTAATGCCCATACCCTTCTGCTCCCAATGGAAGTGTTTCCATTTATCTGTTTGGTATTTGGACACCTTAGTTTCCAGCAGCTTGCCCTTTCATTGATGAATCATACAGATAATGAGATGGTTAAATGCAATTAATTAAGGAAAATTTGATTTCCCGTGCTTCTGTTGAGAGTACTGTAACTCATAGGATCTTAGAATTTTAAAGATGTAAAAGCCCTAGAAATCAACCTAGCTGTTCTTTATTCGCAGATGAGGAAGCCAAGGCCCAGGAAGGGTGAGTGACACAGCCAGCTAGCTGGCAATGAGAGTCCAGACCTGAATCCAGTCCTTGGCTTCTCTTTCACTGATTAGTCTACTGAGGCCACACTTGAATCAGTAGTAGGATTTCAAATCTTATGTTATTTTATTGCACCCATCGTAACTGATGTTGTACTTGTCATAATATTTATGCATGAATTAGCTGAAAAAGGAGGCCAGATTTGAACATCAGTTTATTTGCCTTCGTAAGAACTTTATAAACTTAATTTTCTGATGTTTATAAAAACAACTTTCAATGAATATCTTTGGAAATGTTCAATAAGGCAGTTAACAAATGACATTTGAAAAAGTGAGAAAGAAAATGTGATCACCAGACAGCTTTCTCTCTGTCGACTACACTATGTCATGATTATTTTAAGAATTTTAAATACTGCTTTTTATTGTGGGTAGCAGAGTCCTCTATAGGAGGAAAGGATACACTTCACCTGAAGATCTTGTTAAAAATGAAGATTCTGGAGTCCAATGTTGGAGGCACGAGCCTGTAGTCTCAGCTACTGGGAATGTTGATGTGGGAGGGTCACCTGAGGCCAGGAGTTTGAGGGTACAGTGTGCTGGTCATCTGGCCTGTGAATAGCCACTGCCCTCCAGCCTGTGCAACATATCAAGATGACATCTCCAAAAAGGGAACCCTGACCAGCGTGGCCATGCCATAATCCTAGCACTTTGGGAAGCCAAGGAGGGAGGATTGCTTAAGCTCAGGAGTTCAAGACCAGCCTAGACAACATAGTGAGACCCAGTCTCTATTTAAAAAAAAATTAAAAATTATTTGGGCATGGTGGCACGTGTCTGTAGTCCCATCTACTCAGGAAGCTGAGCTGGGAGGATCACTTGTGCCAGGAGGTGGTGGATGCTCATGCCACTGCACTCCAGTCTAGGTGAGAGAGCAAGACCCTATCTCTAAAAAAATAAAGAAAAGAGAACCTTTGTTCATTGTTGGTGGGAACATAAATTGGTACAACTACTATGGAGAACAGTTTGGAGGTTTCTCAAAAACTAAAATTGAGCTAACTAAAATATGAGCCTGCAATTCCATTCCTGGGTATATACCCAAAAGCAAAGGAAATCAGTATATTGAAGAGATACCAGCACTCCCATGTTTTTTTTTAGCACTGTTCACAATAGCTAAGATTTTGAAGCAACCTAAGTGTCCATCAACAGATGAATGGATAAAGAAAATGTGGTACATAAAAAGAATGGAGCACTAGGCTGGGCGCGGTGGCTCACGCCTGTAATCCCAGCACTTTGGGAGGCTGAGGCGGGTGGATCACGAGGTCAGAAGATCGAGACCATCCTGGCTAACATGGTGAAACCTCGTCTCTACCAAAAATACAAAAAATTAGCCAGGCATGATGGTGGGCACCTGTAGTCCCAGCTACTCAGGAGGCTGAGGCAGAATGACATGAATCCAGGAGGTGGAGCTTGCAGTGAGCCAAGATCACGCCACTGCACTCCAGCCTGGGCGACAGAGCAAGACTCCGTCTCAAAAAAAAAAAGAGTGGAGCACTATTCAACCATAAAAAGAAGGAGATCCTGTCATTTGCAACAACATAGATAGAAGTGGAGATCATTATATTAAATAAGCTAGGCACAGAAAGACAGACTTTTCATGTTCTCTCTTATTTGTAGGATCTAAAAATAAAAATGATGGAACTCATGGCGATAGAGAGTAGAATGATGGTAACACAAAGGATAAACGCTTGAGGTGATGGATACCTCATTCACCCTGGCGTGATTATTATGCATTACATGCCTATATCAAAATATCTGATGTAACCCAAAAATATATACACCTACTATGTACTAGCAAAACTTTAAAAATAAAAAAAAGAATTTAAGATGCCATCTCAACAGGATTCCGATACAGTAGGTCTGATGTGGGACCTGAACTTCTCCATTTCTAACAGACTTCGAATAACTTGCTGTTACTGGCCCTTGACAGATTCTGAGCAGTAAGGAGTAAGATAACTTAAATTATTTAGACTGGATTCAGCTAATATATTCATAAACCTGTTAACATATTCATAACCCCATTCTTTAAGCATGTGTGCACCTAAACTTTGTGGACAGAGAGCCCACTACCTCCCATAGCATTCTGATGTAGCCTGCAATCCTCTGAAATTCAGAAGTTCTTTTTCAGCCTCCATCACCTTGTTCTAGTTGAAGTTGTTTGCCTCTGGTTTTATCACTGGAAGACTTGCAACAATTGGTCAGCATCTTCCTTATACCAACGCTATACCTATTTAGAAAAACTTAGCAAACTACACACTACCTTATCCCTCTTCAGGCCAGGATGCCACCACTCCAGTAATGGGGCCTCAGTACAGACTGTCCAGCTTTTATCATTTTTGCTTTCCATTTTGTGGTTCTTTCCCTTTTTCTTATATGCTTTTCCACAGGAGGAACCCAAATTGAATTATTTTCTTTCTTTTTTTTAAAAAAAATATATAATACCAAGTCCATCATCTTTGGTAAACTTACTCTGAATTCAAAGTGTATCAGCATTTTGGTTTTTCTCTCTTTCTCTTTTAACTGCTCTATGTAGATATTGCAAGCTATATCGAAGGGTGACCACAGTGGCCCCCAGTGGCTGCCTTGGCATTGTAGCACTCCCACGGGGGGTGGCATTCCCACTAAGGACAATCCTTAGGCTCCAAGCTTTTCAGTGATGCCTTTATTCTTCTAATTCAGTAAGGAAGAGACTTTTTTGGTTAGTAATAGTCTTGTTGGATTTTTCTTTTTTTTATTATACTTTAAGTTCTGGGATATATGTGCAGAACATGCAGGTTTGTTACATAGATATACACGTGCCATAGTGGTTTGCTGCACCCATCAACCCATCATCTACTTAGGTATTTCTCCTAATGCTATCCTTCTCCTAGCCCCTCACCCCCGACAGTGAGACCCACTAAGTCTGCAAGTTGAGAGAGAGTATCCCTAGTGTACAGTGGAGGAAATTGTGACTCAGCGTGCCTTACATACTTGGTGGGAAAGTTACACAGCTAGGTAATAGCAGAGGGGTGTATGATGTTCCCCTCCCTGTGTCCATGTGCTCTCATTGTTCAACTCCCACTTATGAGTGAGAATATGCAATGTTTGGTTTTCTGTTCCTGTGTTAGTTTGCTGAGAATGATGGTATCCCGCATAGTATCTAAATAAAAGTTTGATCATTTCTAACAATTATACTTGGCAGCTTTGCTATGGAGGCAAGACTCTACTATAGAAGACCAAAATATACCAACTCACCAGCTTTCCCAGTTTGAAAGGGGCAAATGTCATTTCATTCATGGTAGAGCATTTAACACAACGGTAGGATGAAGTTTATATACCTGTCACATACAATAGCAACTGCTATTAGTTCCAGTGTGCCGCACTGAGTGCCAAGTACTTCACAAACAGTATCTCTAATCTCCCACTAAGTCTGCAAGTTGAGAGAGAGTATCCCTAGTGTACAGTGGAGGAAATTGTGACTCAGCGTGCCTTACATACTTGGTGGGAAAGTTACACAGCTAGGTAATAGCAGAACCAGGCAGGATTCAGTCCCAGCTGTGTCTGATCCTGCAGCCTATTTTCATCCTTTCATACCAGGCTGCCTCTCCATGTTCGCCAATCCCAACTTTCTTTAGCTAATGATCCAACAGCCACCAAAACCCATCTACCTCATCATCTGTGGAAACAGGCTCACTACCAATTGCTTGATAGCTCAAGGACTTTGGGGCCACTACAAGCATCTCATGCTGAGGACAAGAGCATATGAGCAGGGGGAGATGAAGCCCAAGATTTAAAGGCTGATGTTCATTGCCTTGGACCATGTTTACATTCTAGCTGCAGAATGGCACTTAACTTTCACTCAGTCCTCATGTCAGCAAAACTTTTATGGCCTGAAATTCACAACATATATATTTCTCTTAAGCCCAGTTCAAAGAGTCTTATTTGACTAAATGGTGTAATTTTAAGGCAGTCATACCCAAACTGCTGTCCTGTCTCATAGCTCCCAAATAAGGGCATGATGGCAAAACCCCAGATTATTTCATATTACCAAGGCATCAACTATGTTTCTGTTTTTATTTTTAGAAGTACATATTCTGGCAAAGGCATCTAACCATTACTGGAACTTAGAGACCTTTCAAGTTTAAAAATATGTGTAAAGTCTCCTTTTTTGGTTGACTCTAAAGTCATAGCCGTATCACGATTATGACAGATTTTACTGGGAGGTGTCATGCTTCCATATTACTCTCTGGTGCACAGGGTGATAAGTGCTAGGAGAGTAATATGCCAAATAGTAGAGATCAGTAAAGATTCAGAACTCTATGCCACGCTTACTCAGTTCACTTAAGATAACTATTTATTGGCCTCAAGAATTGTCTTTAGTGTAATATGCAAATTTGCCTAGTCTTACCCGTAGATTTTCCTAAGTAATGTTCCTCTCCCAGTGCTGAGTTTGGGTCTTCAGCCATTCTGGCAGCTGGATGCCAAAGAGGATCCTTGATTATATTTCTGTGCAATCTTCATTTTGCTTTTTAAGAAAATTAACTTGGCTCTTAATAGACCATCAGTGAATGTTATTTCTCTTCACCTGCCCCTACCACTTCCTCAATCTAAGATCTGGTTAATCATATTAGTATCTCTTAAATCTTCATCTGGGATATATCTCGCCTACATTTATTCCTTAGGGGATAAAAATCAGCCCTAATGGTAGCAGGAAGGCCCTTGCCTCACATTGGTCACTTAGCCAATTACCTGCTCTCTCATGTAAAAACAGGTTCTGGCTGGGCGTGGTGGCTCTAATCCCAGCACTTTGGGAGGCCGGGGTGGGCGGATCACGAGGTCAGGAGTTCGAGACCAGCCTGACCAACATGGTGAAACCCTATCTCTACTAAAAATACAAAAAATTAGCCAGGCATGGTGGCGCATGCCTGTAATCCCAGCTACTCAGGGGGCTGAGACAGGAGAATTGCTTGAACCCAGGAGGCGGAGGTTGCAGCAAGCTGAGATCATGCCACTGCACTCCGGCCTGGGTGACAGAGCGAGACTCCATCCCAAAAAAAAAAAAGGGTTCTAGGGGAATGATGAAGTAGGGAGTGGTAATCTGAAATTGAGTTCAGTGTATATGTAAAAATTAAGTAAAATTTCAAGGTAGGGAGAGAGAGCAGGAGAGAATATACTTCTTCAGGAATACCTGCAGTGATGCATAGCTTCACATGAAGAAAACCAGGTTCTCCCCCAGAGTACTAGTGATTTCACAAACATTAGCAAGGAGCAGTGGGGTTTTAAAGTGATAGGAATACATTGAATAGAGCGCCATATTTAGAACCTGAACACCTTGAGCACCATATTTAGAGCCTGGCACCTTTGGTACCAGGTAGAACAGTGCAGTTTCAGGAAGCATTCAGTCTTTGAGCCTCATCATTGAATTATTGTCCAAGAGTGAGAGAGAAAGCAAGAGGGACCCAACAACGAGGTGCTATTGGAGGGAAGACTGCTAATGGGAAGCCGACGCTTAGATGTGGTAAGTTCGAGGAGGACTTTGAAGAAAAGGCAGGACATGTCATTATAGGGAAGATGGGAGGGACTTCTAGAAGGGGGAATGGATTTGCAAGGACACACAAAGATACACACCATGTACTGGAGGTTGCTTGATGAATTTGATGCCTGCTCCTAGGGCTTGGACAACTATGGCACACACCTTGTACACAGACATCCCTTTGTCAATGTTCAGTAAAAGCCAGTAGTGACAAATGACAGGTCTGCCCCTCTTTCTGACTAATGGCTACCTCTTAAGCCACTGTCACACTGGGCCTGCCTCCCTTAATCCCACCTCTCTATTTTATAACAGTGAGCATAGTTCCTCTTTAGAGTCTACTACAGTCCCTTATATGAGATTGTTAAAGGTCAGGGTAACTAAATTCCTATCAGAGATGAGAAAGCCTCAGAAAACAGAATCCAGATATCTGAATATTTAAGGAATCAAAGGAGGAGGAAACATAGTAAGCAATAATAGTAATTGCAAGACAGGATGCAGAAATAGAAAACTTTGATTATCTCATCTAATCCTGCCAGCAACCTTCTGAGATGGGTATTACCCCCATCCCACTGATGGGTTTAATGACATACAGAAGATCACATCTCAAGGTTATCAAAACCCAAGCCCTTTGTTACCATTGCCAGTGCTCCAAAATGCTCTCTGATAGAAATGATTGTACCATCTTTTTTGCGTATAGGTAACTGCCTGTTTCTGGCTGACCTCACTTCAGTCAGTTCCGCCATGGAATAAAAGGTGCTATATCTCAAGGCAATCAAGTCAGTGCCAATATCCCATCCTGTGCCTCTTCATATCTCTGGTCCCTTCATCAGTGCTATACACATAATCAGGGAGCTCAGGAGTCTGAAAGATCTGAAATCTAATCCCAGTTCCACCACTTTCAAGTCGTGAGACCTCAAATAACAGACCTGGCATTTCTGGCCTTGGCTTCCTTTTCTGTAATATGTTGACGGTTCTCATCTAGAAGGGTTGCTGAGATAGTCAGTGAGGTAACGTGGCATGTAGAAATGAAAACTACTGGGTACGGAGCTTCCATAGTGGGTTAGGTGTGGTGCTAAGCACTTGACCTGTGCTGTCTCCCTGTTTCTTCACAGTCATCCTATGAGGAGGGTGCTGTTATTACCCCTCAGGCACACGGAGGTTAAATGCCTTGCCCAGTTCCACCTCTGTTAAAGCCAGATGTTCTGCTTTTGTCCCCTTTCTACTCACCCCCTCAGCACCACCAAATAAGGCTTATGTTACCTTTTGCACCAGCCATTTAAAACATTTAGTTGAAAACACTTTTATTCTAGCATTGAAAAGTTAAGTTTTAAGAAATTGGAAAAGTGGTTTGTTTACCATTTTCATTACTCTTAGAGTTAGAGATCTATTTTGTGGCACTGACATTCCATTAAAAATAGTGGCATCACCATGGGGTTGTTAGGTGAATGAGATTTTTGTGTGTAATTTCCACAGAAGTGGTTAGTTATGTGACATTTTCCCCTTTAGTGTCAGTGCTCCAACATTTATAATACATAATACTTAAATGTGAGGAGATTATAAAGAGTATAATCTTCCTTTTACACAGAAACAAAGAGAAAGAGCCTTTATAGCAAAATTTATTCTGCCTTTGGCTATGAGGAGAATTGTGTTTTACGTTGGAAATGTAAACATTTTAAGTCATGGAAAGACATCATTAAGTTTTTCTACTTTTACATGCAGATGTAACTTACTTAAAACAGTAGATTTGTGACTAGGAGGTTATATGTAAGTAGAATGCTTGTAAGTGCTACCTTATATAGGGGAACTGTTAGGGAAAGGATTTACATGGTCAGTACTCTTAGTAAAATGTAAATTCTTGTATTCAAAACATTTAACAGCCTCTGAAGGTGCCCTTTTGTTTTAATTTGGATTTACCCTGGATTTCTTAAAGTGAGCCTAGTCAGCTTAGTTGATTAAGAAAAAAGGTTTATCCCTGAAATTAAGTGAACAGTTCACTTAACCAGGGGAGATGGTCCTGGTTTTCATCAGGTCCTAAAAGGTAGTCCTTGACTCAGTCCATAAATTAAGGCTAAAGAATTGCTAGATGAGGGTGTATGCTGGTGGTGATACCACAGCTCTGAGTTCTTCCCTCTTCTTGGGTGAACCCACTCTGCACTGCTCTCTGCAGCTGTCTTGCGCATCAGGCCAGAGCACTGTATTCTGCATGCAGGACAAGATTAGTAGGTTGCATTGCTTTTTATTGGAGGAACTGGATGCTTTCATCCTGTGTTATAATTAGGCAGTCTGGCTGCTGTACTAGGTCCAATATTGTCTCATCTGAACTTATGGTGAGACACCTGGCACCTGTGAATGTGACCTTATTTGGAAATGGGGTCTTTATAGATGTAGTTCAGTGAAGATAAGATCATACTAGATTAGGGCTCACCCTAATCCAGTGGCTGGTGTCCTTAAGAGGGGAAGTTCAATAACAGACATACAGGGAGAATGCTGTGTGATGATGGATGCAAAGACTGGAGCAATGCATCTACAAGCTAAGGAATGCCAAGGATTGTTGACAACCACCAGAAGCTAAGTAGAGTCAAGGATGAATTCTCTAGAACCTTTGGAGGAAGCATAGCCCTGCCAATAGCTGGATTTCAGACTTAGCCTCCAGAACTGACAGAGAATACATTTCTGTTGTTTTAGGCCACCCAGTTTGTAGTACTCTGTTATAGCAGCTCTAGAAAATGAATACAGCTGCTAATAACATAACCTCCATCCCCCTCCAAAAAATAGACAAATCAGGAGGTTACTTTTTTTTCCCACAACTAAAAGAAGCCCATAGGTAGACAGTCTAAACAGGGACAGTAGCCCCATGATGTGTTCCAGGTGCCTCCTTAAACTGTGATCCTTATCACAGCTTTTGCCTTCATCACCACTCCCCTTCTCAGCTTGCCCCTGCAAGCACCACCAGTTCTACTCTTGAATAGATGGATTTGTGAGAGGCTCACAGCAAAACAGGGCATGACTAGGACTTCCTGGTTCACAGGTTTTTCAGGCAATGGGGCCAAAATGATTTGGGAAGATCTTGTGCAGACACTGATACTTCTGTATTGGGATGATAAATCTATGTCCCTAAACTCACGTGTGCAGAAATGGTGCTCTAAAACTTCATCCCCACCAATGATAATCAAAGGCCTTGAACTTGCCAGTTAAAGGCAACACAGTCTCTTATAGACTAACCATTTTTTTCTGAGCAAGTGCCCACACTTAGTTTCTCTACTCTGTCTCTTCTCCCTGCCAAGATGGTGCCAGGGTTCTGGAATGAGCTCACATGTCTCTTTGGTGTTTGCGGAAGAGCTTCTGAGTGTCTTCTAGGTCCTTGCCTCTAAAGAGAGCTTTGTGTTCCTGTACACTTCTGGGTTTCATTTTCCACTAGAGCCACTGACTGCCCTGTATGCCCATAGACTGTGACCTAAAGGCCGTTGGTCCTTGTTGCTCCTGGCCATGGGCCCCGCCATTACACTGGGGGCTGAAGCCAGGCAATTTGGCTTTTGTTTTAGGATGTGTTCCACAGCAGACTATCAAAGGGGCAAGCAGGAGACAAAGGTCTGGTTAGGACAGCAGCAGAGCTTACATTGGTTTCTGCAGATTCCCCCTTTGTGCTGGCCTCTGCCCTCTGGGTATGACCTCCAGGGGCACTTTCTTTAGTTCCTTGAACCCAAGAAGCCCCCTGTTCTTCCACCAAATATCCTGATGCTCCTGACTCCACTTGCTGAGCTTCCTTTGGGGCCCTGGGAGCAGTCTCCTTGCTGCCCCCACCTACCCAGTAGGAGCTGGGAAACCTGAGCCCACCTTTCAGCTCAGCAGGGACAAAATCCATTTCCATGTCCAAGCATCCAGTGCTGTGTGCCATGGTGCCTCTGCTAGCCCTCAGGCCCTCACAGCTCCACCTGAAAAGCCATAGCAGTCCTGCAAACAAAGTCATCTTTCTCAATCCTCTAAAACAGGGGTTCCCACTCCTGGGCATGCACCAGTACGGATCCGTGGCCTGTTAGGAACTGGACTACACAGCAGGAGGTGAGGAGCACGTGAGCCAGCATTACCACCTGAGCTCCACCTCCTGTCACATCAGAGGCAGCATTAGATTCTGGTAGGATCACAACCCTATTGTGAACTGTGCGTGCAAGGGATCAAGGTTGTGTGCTCCTTGTGAGACTCTAGTGCCTGATGATCTGAGGTGGAACAGTTTCATCGCAAAACCATTTCCCCCACCATTTGTGGAAAAAAATGTGTTCCATGAAACCAGTCTCTGGTACCAAAAAGGTTGGGGACTGCTGCTCTAAAAGACCTACAGAACTGGTTCTTGTGAATTTTCTGCAGTTGCTTATTGTTGAGTGGATTCTATTTTGTTTTTTTATTGAGAGAGAACAAATTGTTACAGGCTTTTAAGGAAACCAAAAACATTTGCTCTCTAATTATATCTGTCATTCCATTCCCATTCAGCTTGCTTTCTTGTTTTGGAGTAGGCCATTCTAATAGCCAAAACTACAGTCAAGTTTTCTCAATAAGTAAAAGCTGTTGCTTTTCTGCTACAGTATGTAAGAAGACTTATCACCCTGGTTTATGAATTTAGTCTTACTGAAGATTCTAATAAATTATCAGGCTGGAGGCATGTTGATGGTATCAGTCTTTGCCCTGTCCCTTACTGGAAATACTTTTTGGAAATATTTAGAATAGTAGTGTTTTGATATGCAAGCTCCAAGCGTGTTTTTTCATGTTCATTTATTAATTCATTCCATCAGTCAGTAAATACTTATCGTATACCTGTAATGCACCAGGCATTTATTCTGGGGGCTAGAAATAAAGCTCTGAGCAAGAACACCTTGGAGTTTATATCCTGTTAGAGGGAGATTGACAGTGAATAAACCAGCAAATACATGCATCAGACAGTGACAAGTGCTTATAAATACAGTAAAACAGATGGTATGGTAGAGACTGGAGAGTCATTTAGGGGCTTCTTTAGTCTGGGTGGGCAGGAAGGCTGCTCTGAGGAGACAACACTGAAGCAGAAAGTTGAACAATAAAGAGAAGCCTGTGTGCATAGATTTGGAGCAAGAGCCCCCAGGCCAAGGGCACAGTGCACTGACCCTGCCTCTGCCAGTGCAGGGCATTGAGCAAGTGAGGAGTGGTATATTAGCCCTAGTAGTTATATGGGGCCAAGCATGGAATCCAGGAGTCCCATAGCAACTGGAACAATCTTAAGTGAGTGACTAAGAATGTAGCATGGAAGACATTATAAGTGGGGCATTTTTTTCACCACAAAGAATAAGAAAGCAGATGTTAATGGAGGGTGAACATACTCACTGTAGTGATTCTCACATTGGTGTATCTATCAGCATGTTTTTAAAAATGTGTTTTAATTGTGCTCCCCTCCCTTCCTCCGCCAACATTCTCTTGTACATCCCCAGGAAACTAGGCTTTCCTCCCAACCCCGGCTCCTTGTGAGAATCCTGCCTCAGAATGCCACAGTTCCTGATAGAGCTGTGTGCATCCTGCGGGCAGATGAAAGCAAGGAAGGCTAAGGACCACTGAGTGTTTAACATACCAACAGGCAAGCAACTCAGTGCAGTGCTGAGCCTGATGGTCAGAAGCTGGCTTGGTGGGTTCCTCAGATCAGGTCTGGAGGAGAGACTTCTCATGTGGCGGCTAAGTCTCCTGGAGGAGACTCCACAGACATTGTCATCTAATGACAACCTGTAGTGCCATGAGTTTGGCCTCTCATTTTTACTATTATGTTGAAATGGCAACATGTTTTACATTATAAATCCTTAAAGACAGTTTCTTTATTAATTTCAGTCACCTGGAAGGAATTTGTCTTTAGAGAGAGGTGAGGTAACATCATTGACCCTTGAGGCTATGTAGGAAGCCCAGGCTGAAAAGCTTCCTCCTAGAGATTAGATGAATGGCCCAGGCTGTCGGCCACATCATGTCAGCAAGAGGTACCCAGATCTCTTGTTGGAAGTGAAGACACATCTGTCATGATGAGAGCACATGCATGGAATGTTGGAGGGGAGGCTGTGTGTACCAGGCCTAGTGCTGCCCTCTCCACTCAACGCTGCAGCTTCCCCATCTGCAGTTTGCAGAGCATCCTTTGTGGGAACAGTTGCTGTGAGATTTGGCAGAAAACTTCCCAAGCCTGTCTGAAGTTATGGTGTGGCAGCAGGTAGGTTATGCTCGGAGCATTGGTTATGAAATGTCATTCTTCTATTTTCAGTAAATATTCAAGATGTGATATTACAAGAAAATTTGGAAAAAGAAGATCAAATTCTGGTTTCCCTGGCAGGATTAAAACAGGTATGTGCATTGCTCTGACACTATTTCTTTGTGTCCCTCCTGCTGTGGGGAGGGACTCCCAGGGCATGTAGCACCATGATGTTAGAGCCAGCATCCCCCTAACCCTTATTTCTTCCCAGACAGAGCCCCCTCTGCATCTCCACCTCTTTATGCCCCCTGTTCCTTCTAACGATTATATCTGACCCACACTGGTTTTCCATTTTCCACTCCTCTCCTTCCTCTTACCAAACCCATTCTATTTGTTCCTTACCCAAAGCTAGTGTAGGTAGACCAGCATCATATTCAGTCATTCATCCATGGATTCATGAATGTCTTTGGAGCACAAGTCATAATTAGTACCTACAGCAGGCCTTAGACCCTCAAGGACCACATTGACTCAAGCCTCGAAGATCTAAATGAAACATAAATGTCAGTGAAAAAGAGTATGCTGTTTCCAGATGCCTACCTATGCTATGAACAGTCCAGCTCAGGTGGAGCCACTTTAGTGAGCAAGCTGTGCAGTGGGGGTGGATGTGGAGGCAAATTATGCTTCCTGTTTTAAGATAGTGTTAAGTGTGTGACTCCCATATGTGACCCTGTGAGAACCTGGCTATTAAATGTCCTGACATTTTTCTTACTCACTGCTAAGCCAGCAGCTTTGATAAAATTAGATTTTTTTCTCATTATTTATTTCTTATAGTAAAATACTAATATTCATACTATTAAAAATGATTGATGACAAGGCTAGTTTAAATGTCTGAGAGATTTAGCTAGCATCTGAAAACAAACTCATCCATTTTATTCATTTATTTTCTTCTTCTTTGAACACAGATCAAAGACATTCTAAAAGGTTCCCTGCGTTTTAACCAGAGCCAGCTAGAGGCTGAAGAGAATGAACAGATCACCATCGCAGACAACCACTACTGCTCCAGTGGCCAGGGCCAGGGCCGAGGCCAGGGCCAAGGCCAGGGCCAGAGTGATCAAATGTCTGGGGTCATTAAACAGGTACAGAAGCTCTGATGCACATGTTACATTAACTCAAAGGGAGCACATTCACATAAGTTCCTCAGAGTTAAGAATCATATAAACCCTATCAAAGTTACTTCAAATTATCATGTGTGAAGTTCAGCTGTGGAGGTGCTGTGTAGAGCTGTGCAGCCTGTGCACTCTGTGCTGCAGGGGGTGCCATTCACAATGATACTGATGAGACAAGTGTCTCCCAGAGTCATGCGGTAAGTGCCCTACAAACCTGTATGCAGCAGTGTTGCTTGAGCCTCCTGCCATGCCCATTCTGTGGGATGGGAAAGCTGGATCTCTGTCTCAGTTGTCAGTTGCCTCCAGTTGATGCCTCTTTTCCCCTTTAGGAAGTACTGTCTACGCTTTCCTAATGCTATCTCGAGTGGATTTCACTTTGCTAGAACCTTTTTTGCCAAACTTACTTTCTTGCTGCCTTCATGGGGAGGGACTTCTCATTAATGTCTGCCATCTGGGGCAGGGGTCTGTAAAGGGCTACAGAGTAAGTATTTCAGGATTTGCAGGCAACATACGGTCATCTGTGTCACATATTCATTGTTTTTGTGTGTGTGTGTGTGTTTGTATCTTGTTTTGCTTTATCACAACCCTTTAAAATATATAAACCATGCTCAGCTTGGGGGTCATCCAAAAACAGGCCACAGGCTGGATTTGGCCCTAGTTGGCTGACCCCTACTCTCAGATGTCAACATTGTATATCATTTGTTTTAACATAGAACCACAGAATTTCCCAGCTACAAAGGATCTTCCTACAGCTTCCTTACGTGCCTAGTCCTGCCTGCTCATTTGACCAGTGAGAAAATGAAGGTCAGAGAGACACACACAGGCTCCAAGGCCAGAGGCACTTAGCCTGCCAGGCATTATGTTTTCAGAAACCCTGCCCCAACCCAGTAAGCTTCAGTCCCACCATGCTGCCTTGCTGTCCATTATCTGATAAGACAAAGAGATTGTTCATTTCCCACCTATATTTTAAATTATTAATAATATTTTTTAAATCAGCTCACAAATTTTCATCTTGGAAAATGAACATTAGCAAAATATTATCTAAGTCACTTTCTCAAAAACTAGCATTCAGACACTTGTAAATTATTTATTTTTTGTGTGATTTTAAAACAGCAAAATGACATTTGAGTGGGAATGTTTTTCAGTTTTAAGGGTGCTCTTCCAGAAGAGAGACTCCGTGGGTGACTTCCTCTTGAGGCCGTATGAAATGTTCATGGAGTGGTTTGGCTCTGCATTTGTAGCCACATGAATGCGACAGTGATACTGCCAGTTTAATTTCATTCGTTTCTTCACAGATTCTCCTTCCTTGCACAGATGTTTTATTTTTCAATGATCATTTACTTATTCAAATATTACTGAGTGTAGGCCCAGCCACAATGCATTTATAATTGAAAATTTTATTTAAAACTTTAGCATAATTTTTTAGTTGAATGTGTCAGTTTGCTACAGGAAAAAGATATTTTAAAATCACTAATGAATTTGTTAAATTTAAAACTTAATGATTATACTTTGCAGTTGTCATCCCTGGTTTCTGTATTTGTAAGAACCTACCAATGACCACTGCTGCCCCAGTGGACCCCGCCGTACATACCCAAGATAAGCTAGCCATGAGGTGTGTCTGTGTGAATGAAACTGCGCCCTCGTTCTGGCAGGGCCCCATCACGTGCAGCATCCAAGAGACACGGCACCTCTGTGTGTGCTTCTGAGACACAGTCAGCCCTTCCTGGGGCTGAAGACCCCACAAGTGAAAATAAAATGGCTTATCTTCTCTACCTCTTCTCTGCCATGGCCCTTCCCCATAGCTGTTAGCAGTTTATACAAAGCCAGTACTCCTGAAAAAGGTTTTACTGAAGAAGAGAGAAACAGAGAAGCAGTGCTCTCCTCTCTCCTTCAGGGAAATCTTGAGATTTCTTGAGAGAATTCCTGAATTCAAGCAAGCAAGTCAGAAAGAAGCCAAGTGCATGGGGCCTTCCACTGCAAAGCCCAAGGATCTGGGCTAGGCTGATAAAGGCCCAGGGGGTCTACCAGACATGAGATAGCTGCCAAGTACCCACCTTCTTCCTGCAGGAGCTAACTCATCAGTGCTTGGAGCTGGCTAGGTTTTCCTCCTCACTGCTTGTGGGAAGAGGTACAGAGGGCTATGGACAGGCTACACCCAGGAACATGCGTCCCAAGAGAGCCAAGTGGGAGTTCTGAAGGCTTCAAGGGCCTGCTGTGCCAGGAACTGGTTTTACTGTCCAAGACTATGGGATATATCCCCTGCTCTCATGAGCTCCCAGTTATGGAGGGCCAGGGCCTAGGGGAGCAGTGCTAGGCAGGTTCTTGACGCATTGGAGATGTAAGCACCACATGTTGGGTTTGTAATGGGTTGTGTCATAGCACATTCCTGACTTAGGGATGGGTTTTCGTTGCTTTCTTGGTTAATCAGTAAATAATGTCTAAAAGATAGTGCAGAAGGACCAGGCTCCCCTGCCTAGTGACACATGGCTCATGGTCCTCCTGCCGATGCCCTTCCTCAAAAGCAACTGTGAAAGTGTTCTTCCTTTGTGGGAATTCACATGCCCTGCTCCTCACTGTAAGGTTGGTGTGATATGGCTCATAGTGTTCTTTCTGTTTGGTTTGCAAATCTTACCTCCAGCTCTGAAAACAGCAGTCTTGTGAAATTGTGTTCTATAGAGTGAGAAGAGCTACACGCTCTCCCTCCCTTCTCAGCATCTATCCTCACACATTCCTTTGGGAAGTATTTGATGAACTAACTCAAATCAACTACAGTAGAAGGCAGACTTTGTGGGACCCTGGGTCCATTAGTCAGCCAGCGCATCACTTGCCCTTTTGGTACTTGGGTCCCCTGTTTTAATCCGCATATTGTCCACTATTATAGCCACCAGCCACATAGCTATTTAAATTTAAATGCGCTGAATTTCAATAGAATTAAAAATTCAGTTCCTCAGTCACACTAGCCACTTTTCAAGTGTTTGGTATCCACCTGTGGCTAGGGGCTGCTGTATTGAGTAGCACAGATAGAGAACATTTCCATCATCGTGGAAAATGTCTGTTGAACAGTGCTGGTCTATAGTTGGGCTCACCTGCTTCTACAACCATCCTAAACTCAAGCTATGAAATGGGGTAGGACTGGGAAGATAGCAGAAAGTGGGTAAGAGGGATATGTGTTGTGATGATCCTGGCTAGTTTTAGGCAGGACTGACAGGTTGAAAACTCATCTAATTGTGTAAGACTTACCCATATCTGGTAAAAAGAGAGGATTGACCTAGGGATTTACAACACTTCTGTAAATGTTATAAATGGCACCAGATAGCAGTTAAGGCTGCTAGAGAAGTCCATAAAGAAGTCAGCTCTGCATCTAGAAAAAAATTATAGGTGGGCGTCCAGAAGAGTGGGGTCTTTTTTTGTACCTTGTGACATTGGCCAAGCTACCAGGTCTCCTATTTGGGCTTGTTTGCTTGATCTGTAATGCAAAGGGGCAAGGAGGGGGTCAATAAAAGAAAATGAAATGCCTGCTAAGGACCTGTCAGCTCTTAACTTGCTTTGTCTATGAAGGCAGCCTGTGACCTTCATCTAGGAATTGGGGGAAGCATGCCAAATAACTAGAGTAATGGTAGAAACTATCTTTACTTTTACTCATGGGCTTTGAAAAGTATTTCTCCACTTCAGAATCTTACTGACATCTTTACTGTAAGCTAGAGAATAAGTGATCTCAGTATCTCTGAAGCAGAGGCACCACTCTAAAAACTAGGCCCTGCTAAACATGCTCTTCTATTTTCAACCTAGGATAAGCTCCACCAAGTAGCATTCCAGCCCTGTGTTGTGGTGAGAGGTCAAGATTTTCACAGTTTACAGTGCAGGACAACTGTCTACACTCTGGAAGAAGTCAAACCCAAGGGCCTCTGTTGATTCCCCAGCAGCTTTCAGTGCACTCCCCAAAGGCAGCACGGCTCTCACCAGGTGCACCTTATATAGAGACAGTCATGGGGAAGAGATTTGAGTTCTTTTCCTCCAACTCAGAAAAAAGACAGTCCTTCTCTACCCAACAGCTCCAGTGCCATTTGAGATCACATGCCCTGCTACCAGACTACCGTGTGCTACGTTTTTCTTCGCTTGTGTAGGAGTTAATGTGTTGATAGAATGTTAGCAGCTTTAGAACCTGAGATGAAGAACCTCAAGGCCTATTGCAGCTCTGTGATCTTAAAGGCCAATTTTGTTTATGTTCTCCAACTGAATATCCTAAAGGTTGGTGAATCATTAGAGGTGGAAGGTTCCCCAGCCATTATTTAGCCACTCGCCCCCTACATCACTGAGGAGGACGTGAGATTTAGAGAGGGGCCTGTCAGTCAGGGCTCAAGGCCAGATTTCCCTGAGAGATGTTTCTCACTCCCCTTCTTGGCTCTGCACACAGCCCACAGATGGCTGAGGCCATGCCAGTCAGGAGGCCCAAGGACTCAGGAGACCCTTCCAGTCAGGGGTCTCCATATATCTCATTAGACTGGAGACCCCAGCCCGAGACTCCACCCGTGCAGTGGGGAGGGTAGGCCGGCAGGGTGAGGGAGGCAGGTGTGGGCACTACATCGCCTTACAGCACCACTGGGTGAGGTGTTCTTTCTGCCAGGCTGGCACTGGATGTCCTTGGTCAAACTATGGCTTTGCTAACCCAAAACCTTTACCTGTGTTCGTGGATGTTAACTTTATTAAGTTAAAAAATAAAAAGCTACTCATAATTGCTTAGAAAGAAAAGAAAATAATTGTTGAGTAAAGCAATTCTATCTCTATACTTTTTGCCATTATAACTTTGCAATTGCCATTCTTGGTTTTCCCATTCATAGAACCTAGTGGTTACCACCATTGCTCCAGGAGACCCCCATGTGCATACCCAAGATGAGCTAGCAATGAGATCTATATGAGATGAAATACATTAGGCCTTCTGAAAGCTATCCTTCTAGCCAGTAATAAAATTACTCCAGATCTGGCAGCTCACATTAGGGAGCCAGCAGCTGCCCATGTCATCTCACTCTATCATGACAACACATTAGGAGGAAGACACTTGTCTTTATCCCTGTTTCACAGATGAAAGTTAAAGTTCAAGAAGGATGGGTGATTTGTGTGGCAGGGTCCCACATGAGGCTGGTAGGGATTCTGCCTGCAACCTATTGGCCAGCTCCTGAACCTGGGCTCTCCCCAGCAGCACAGGCACTGCCTCCGTCTGAAGCTTGTCAAACAGGAGCTTTACTTTGTTCCCCCAGGGAAGCCAGCATTTGGCTTTGGAGGGGCTTACAAGATGCTGCTGGCACCGCACCACTGGTAAATGCGTGGGCTTCGCGGCAGCAGGTCAAACACTGCGTCTTTCAAGATCGAATGTAGGCTGAGGTGGCCTAGCTTTCCACAGCGCGTCCTCCAGTTCACAGGGCCTTCCACTCAGTTCTTTGCCAGTTTCTTCTTTCATCCACCTGTACTTCTGACTGCACTTCACAGGCCTCTTCAGAAACGCCAGGGTGCACCGATAGAGGGAGTTCCGATGACTTCATCCTGATTTCCAAAGAAGATGATGGGAGCAGTGCCAGGGGCTCCTTCTCTGGCCAGGCCCAGCCTCTTCGCACCCTCAGAAGCTCCTCTGGGAAAAGCCAGGCCCTAGCCTGCTCCCCACTGGTGTTCTCAGATCCGCTGATGGGCCCAGCCTCAGCTTCCTCCAGCAACCCCAGCTCCAGCCCTGATGACGACAGTAGCAAGGACTCTGGCTTCACCATTGTGAGTCCCCTGGACATCTGACCACAGTGCCCAGTCCTGCCCCACAGGGATCCAGCCACCCTTTAGTGGCTCCAAGGCCAGACTGAGGCTCGCCCAGTGGAGACCCTTCTGAAACCACTCCTTCCTTCCCGGCATGCATTTGGCATTGGTCCAGCCCTTTGAAACCCTTTAGAGAGAAGCATATATGGCCACAAAGCACACAGGCTTAGGTTTGCCAAATGCAGACAGGGCTTTCTGGGCCCTTACCTAACCCCTACCCGACTCTTGCTCTGAGTTAGAGCTGAGTTACATACCCAGTATCACACTCACAGTTAGAAAAGTAGAAACACTTTTCCTCTGTCCCTTCTTCCCAGCCAAGAATGTGTGGCAACTCCATCAGTTATACTTAGAAGGAGGAGAAATAGTTATTTTCCTATCTTCTGTCCCTCAAAGCATCAGACATAGGAAAACTGGTTTATACCAAGAAAGCTTCCTCTGTGGAAATCTGTCTCAGCCTACTTTATTCCTGCATTGGGAAGCCATATCGCAGATCTAAATGCGATAGAATGAACTAGAACTAGTGGATTCCAGGGCTGGGGGGAAAAAAACAAACTCATTACTGACCTCTCAAAGTTATAATGATCTCTGCAAACAGGGTCTAAACTTAGGAATCATATTTAGGTGTGATGTAGCATTAGATTTTTTTTTTTTTTTTTTTTTGATGTATTAAAGAATGCATCTCCAATCCTTAGGCCATCAATGTCTCTCCTTAAACAATTGTATTTCACCTTTTAGAATCTTTCATAGCCAGAAAACAAGGTTACTATAAGCCAGTTTTTGCTGCACTGATTTCAAAAGATATAAGAATATTACTATCCTTCAGATGGAAAATGTGACCTTGACTTTATGGGATAAACATCTTTCAGACAGTTTTCTAGTCAAGTTTCTCTGGTTTCAGAGCTGTATATATACCTTTCAACTGAGGAGTAAAGGGAAAAACCCAAGTTCGTTCCCACCCAAAGTCAGGATTCCTCATTGGCCTTAAAGTAGCAGTCATAAGACTTAGAGAATTGGACCTAGAGCCCCTTCTGTGGGGAATAAGGATACCTAGAGAACATTCCAGATGCCAAGATCACGCAGGATTTCTGCACACCCCCTTCCCTTCTTGGAAGTCAAATGTAGGAACTGCAGGGCCTGTGCTCATCTGTGAACCCTGCATCCTGGGCACCACTGCCAGGACCGGGTCTGACATGCCAGTGCCTTCCTGGCTCAGCACAGAGACTCTCCCCCCTGTCAGTCAGCACCTTAGGAAACCATGATGGGCACAGAGCATCACATGAGTTGTTTCTCTCTTTAAAGAAGATTCCCTGGAAAGGATGCTTTTCCTCTCCTTTGCCTGCGCAGGAATTCTAACAGGAATGGGTGAGGATGGCAGAGGGACACAGTGCCTGTCTCGCGCCATCAGGGAGAGCAGCCACACCAGGGATGACTGACTCTTTGAGCCTGTCCTCAGAGGATGGCGAGGCAGCTGGGCAGTGGAGGCCTTCATGGTAACAAATGAAAGCTCAGTATAGAGGAACAGATACTGTTTACTTCCCCCCTACTGCTCACCTTATATATCTGTATAGACAAATGTGATAATGACATGATTTCCCACCTGCCCTCCAAGAAAATGGTGACTCACTCTCAAGTCAGCTACTGCAGAGAGGGTTCTCATTAGCTTTGCAGTTTGCTCTTAAACTCTAGCAGGGAAATCTCCTCTTACCACATCAGCACGTAAGGTGAATAATAACTCTGGTTTTGCCAGACAACAGGTTGTCTGGCCTTCAACCACTGGGCAGTTGCCTGGCAGGTACACACAGTAGCTCCCTGGCTTCTGGCTCTGAGTGTTCCTCTCAGCACCTCTGAGTAAGTTGCTGCCAAGCACATACCCCTATGACAACACTTTGTAAGCCACGGGGCCCCCATACAGTGAGTGGCCTTGCAACTGTGCAGGGTTGCCATTGGTCACTTTCGCACCTTGGGAAGGTGTCAGTGTTTTCAGTTCTCAAGTAAGAGGTGTAGAACTGTTCCCGCCAGGGCTCTGGGACCGACTGGAAAGGACCACAAAGCTGGTCATCCCTGGG
Organism: Rhinopithecus bieti; assembly: GCF_001698545.2. NCBI lineage: Eukaryota > Metazoa > Chordata > Mammalia > Primates > Cercopithecidae > Rhinopithecus > Rhinopithecus bieti. The sequence goes on along the minus strand of NW_016806392.1, from coordinate 2,970,936 downwards.
CAGCTGGGCCACTGTCACCTGCTGACCTCTAGTATTTCCTTTACCCTAGAGCTAGAGTCATGATAGCTGAGGTCACTGGCCCTGCAAGAGTCACTAGGCACCCACCATGCCAATAAGGCTCTCCGCTGGCTCCCTGCAGTTGGCTGGGTGTTTAATAGTCACTGAAAACTCCCAGCCCTGCTGCACGCTAGAGGCATGTTCTCTTGGTCCTCTCTCTCCTGCGCTCCTATGTTGGTGGCATGTGAGGACCAATGGGTTCACTCAGAGATATTGCTTCTGTGTCCCCCAACAAGCTCACGCCCTCTTTGGAGAGAGACATACAAGAACAGTAGGTCATGGGCAGTACCAGCCTCAAATTCCCACAGGCTCATACTCAGACAATTGTATTACTGCCTTTTGTTTTTTAAGTGTTTTTTTTTAATTCTTCATAGTTGAGTATTATTTGCAATTTTATTAGTTACAGTGCTATTAAAGAATATGTGTTCCTTTTATTATTTTGTCAAATACTTATGTTTACTTGCACATTTTTAAAATCTTGAATATATTGTGTTTTGTTAACAAATGTAATAATCAGTGGAACTCTTCTTATGTTTTGATTATTAGCAGTTAAATACATTTTGTATACACGAAGCTTAGATTAATTCCCATCATCATCTCCTTTTTTTATATATGCCCCATGTGTTTTATGCATTCCTTTTTGATCAGATTGGAATTTGAGGTAAACTTTAGCTTTGTACATTACGTGTGAGAGTTACAGACTAGCAAGTCTAATTACTTTGCCTTACCTTGAGTGTATGCCACAGGGTCAGATAACACGTTAAACATTTAGTTACACTGGATTACTCTGCCAAAGCTGACCTCCTGCTGATGTTCAGAGGTAACGGCAATCTGAAAAGAAATAACATCATTGCAGAAAGAATGTGAGTCTAAAAAAAAAACCAGGACCTCCCTGTGATTTGCCTTGTCTGCTGATGACCGATGGACTCTTGTGTGTCAGCCCTGGGGTTGCTAAGGAAGCTGCCTTAGGGAGTTGGGGGTTAGTTGCCGCTCTCGACGGGAATGCCTCCTCCACTTCGTCAGAGATGCTGAACACATAGCGAACTCTGTGGAAGTCATGCTGGCCTCCTAATAATAACCTGTCAGAGTTGATGCACATTATTTTTGTGTTTTGTTTTTTTTTTTTTTTTAAGAAACTGCCCCAAGGGTTCATCATAGAACAGGAGTGTGTATGGAGGACTTAGGTCCCCACATAGAGTGGCCGTTCTGTGGCGGCTACAACCAATTCCATCCCTCCTTTCCTGCGGACACACACCTGGCCCCTGGCCTCTGCCCTGTGTGTCCAGAGGAGGGGCACTGGGGAGGCTGTGGAGCAGAGAGAAGAGGCCGGATGCATTGAGGATGGCACCTGGCAAGCCAGGCTTCCTTCTCAAAGGCCAGACTGCTTTCTCAGTGTTACTTTCTAAAGCTCTCTTTTTATGGTGTTAAAAAGATGTATAAAGTTGGTATAAACAGGCTTGAGACCACTTTGATGTACAAGCTGTCATAGCAGTTTTTCTTACAGTGGCACAATTCATTTGATTGATGGAATATGCAGTGATGCCATTTATGTCCTATCGCTTTTTTCTCATCCATCTTTATGCTATAACTCATATTGATTTAAGAAATGATTTCTCCTTTTGGCAAAGCGATCCCATTCAATATGGTTATAATAAAAGACTAATGTGAAACTGAGACTGTAGCTTGACTTATTTCAGGCCATGTGTGGGGTCACAAGGTGCTGATCAGGCCCGGCCCAGAGGAGTCCCTCGGAGTGCATCGTCAGGCGGGGAGTGGACGATGGAACCGTGTCCCAGCCCCAGCACTGTGGTCCAGCCTCACTGCACCACGGGGCAGGTCCTAGGCCTGGCCCAGGGCCCACACCCAACTCTGACATACCCTTCCTAACTTGGGCTAGTTTCTTAACTTCTGGGGCCTCAGTTTCCTTATCCACAAACGGAAGATAATAGTAGTCATCTAGCTCATAGGGTGTGGTGGGGATTGAAGAGGATAACAACTGAAAGTACTTAGCACAGAGCCTGACGTACCATGAAATGCCTGACAGTTTCAAAGATGATGCTTAATTCTGGAAGAGCCCCTGGAGGTCATGTAGTCCTACCCCCACCATTGACAGCCAGGACCTCAGAGGCTGCTGGGAGGCCCGGGTCCCACCCTGAGGCAGCCCTGCTCAGCCCACTGGTCCAAGAGACCATTTTAGGGACGGCCCCAATGGCTTGCTATCCATCAGCACAAGGTTTGCCGTGGTAGCCACACTTCCACCAATCCAATGTGGGATTGGTGAAAAGGCCACAGGTGAGGATGGGGGAAAGATGAGTATACTCTTAAGTGACAAACTAGGAGGGATGGGGAGGGGGATCGCTATAGCTTAGGCAGAGCCCTGATGCCAGTGGCAGCTTAGAATTTGCACCTGGGTCCATCTCTAGCCTGGGCCTCTGTCCCCAGCCCAGCTAGCAAGTAGCTTTTCCTCTTATGGGCACAGCCCCTCCCCACAGGTTCTACCATCAAAAAGTTGGAGGGCCTGGTACACTCCTCAGATGGCTCATGCTAGTGAGGGTGACCCCAGCTTCCTCAGACCAGTGACAGCCACATATGCACTGATATCCCCCACTGGCCTCCAGGAGTGCCTCACCCATGTCCCTTGGGTGTGACCACTTCATTGCTTCTGAAACCTCCTCCTGCCCTCCCTGCACCTCTCCACCTGAGGTTGGGCTCCTGGCCCTAGAAAGTTGCTAGCAAGTGTGAGGGAATGCCGTCTCCTGGGAGCAGCTCTCAGCCAAAGGCTGAGGAGTCAGGGCATAACGACCCATCCCCCTAGCCCCTGGGTGGAGCCACCCTGGTGTGAGTGCTGGTGGCTTCCCAGAGCTTTCCTGCAGGGTTAAGTTCCAGTTGCTCTCGAATCTTCTCTCAGGGTCAGCTTCTTGGAGAACTCAAGCTAAGGCACCCTAGACACCCTTCTTCCTGAGCCCCTTCTCCAGGCAGAAGGGTTGTCCTTGGCTCACCCACTACCAAGGCCGGGGGTGAGTGGGAAGAGAGTGCAGTTGTCAGGTGGGCCCAGAGTCCTCACAGATGAGGGCTGTGCTGAGAGGCTGCTGCCCCGATGTCTGTGGTTCTTCAAGGGCCAGGGCAGGCCCTCTGTGTGAGTTCTTGCTCCCAGGCCTGCCGAGTTGCCCCGCCCCCCCACAAGTGCACATTACCCACAGCTGGTCAGGCCCTGCTGGAAGAGCTACTGAGGCTCTTTTCATTTAGTAGTTTGCCTCTGCCACAGCCAGCATTCTTAGCCTTTTAAGGACATGTGTGTATCACCGGTAACTTCTGGGCTCTGAGCAGCGTATCTGTTGGTGAGAGGGGACAGATGACACCAACCCAGAGGGCCCATTCAACATTGGGCCACTTGTTCCTCCAGCAGATGTGATTGGACACCCTCAAAGTGTGAGGCTGCACACGTGCTGGGGACACACAAAATGCCCCTCAGATTGCCAGGAGTGGCTGGAAGAGACTTGTTTCTATATTAGGAACAAACACCGAAAAAACAAAATTAAATACTAAGGTAGCCCAGAGGAAATCCTCTATGCAGCCTGGGAGGGGTTCCAGGAGACCACAGAGGTGAGTGGGTGAGCGGGGCCTAGCGTGAGCCTGCCGCCTGCCCTCTGTGGTGGGGCACTCCCACTTCCTGCTCAACAAATGGTAGAAACCGAGTTGAGGGGTGGACTTAGAGCAGCCAGGCACTTGCAGTAATGGGGATGGCCCCTCACGAAGGACTTGATGCTGCCCAGCCATTCAGTGATAACCACCAGAGAGTGCACAGGCTGTGCCAGCTGTGGAGCCCCGGAAGGGTCCCGAGGGCATGCCACCGACCCATCATCTGGGCTTAACTCCAGCAGCTGCCTGGCAGCAGGAGCCCCTCCCATGTGTCAGACTCAGAAAAGTGAAGGGATATTTAACAAGGTGTAAGTATAACTGAAAGGTGATGGGGCTGCAGCGGATGTTACCCCCAGTCCTCCCCAGAGTGCTGTGAAGGGCAGGACAACCGACAAAGGCCATGTTGTAAAGAGATCATCGTTCACTGCCTTTCTGACAACATGCTCGGCCCTCAACATCCCTACCTCCTGCCCTCAGCTCTGCCCCTGGTCCTGAGCTACCCAGCTGTCAATGCCAGGGCCCAGTGGTCTATGCACAGCTTCCTGGCCCTTGGACCATCCCACAGCTTGGTCGGACCCTTTCTTATCCCACCACAGAGAAGGCCTTGTTCCCACTTTCAGGTCTGGCCAGTGGCCTTGTTCCTCTGACTCCAGCTCACCTCCTCACCCCTTCTCCTGGAAGCAGATACCACCAAGAGTCCCTCTGAACCCTCAGGATGACAGGTGGTTCCTTGATGACCACCACATTCCCACAGGGCTGTGCTCTAGCCCCACTGGCGTCCCTTCTGCCCAAGGCTGAACACCTGCCCTTTCTTCTGCCCATGACACCTCTCCCTGCCATCCAGGTTACAGGGGTGAATGCCAGCTTCAGTGGCCAACCTGCTCTTTAGTGAGGCTCCACCAGACTCCCGCGCATGGAACTGCTTCCCAAAGTCCTATTATATTTTGCTTTGTGTCACAGGGCAAGAGTTTATGATGTTTACGGCTTGTGTGGGGCAGGGATTCAGGTAGGGCACAGTGGGGATGATTTGTCATTGGTACCCCTATTATCTGGGTCTTTGGAAGACTCGAAGGCTGGTCTTTCACTAAGATGTCCAATGGTTGATGCTGAGACCTTAGCTTGGGCTGTCAGCCGGAGCACCTACATGCAGCCTGGGCTTTTTTGCAGAATGGTGGCTGGGATCCAAGAACGAGTATCTGAGGGGAAGGCAGGTAGGTGGAAGCCATTTCACCTTTTATGACTGGCCTCAGAAGGCCACATTCTCTTCATCAAGGTAGTCACAAGAAGCATCAATTCTGCCACATTCTATTCATCAAGGTAGTCCCAAGCCCATGCAGATTCAAGGGGAGTGAAAATCAATAGCACTTCTTGATGGGGAGGGTAATGTTCCAGAAGCACATGTGGGACTGGAAGTGCTACGGCCACTTTTGGAGACTATAATCTGCCATGCACATTGCAGGCTTCTGCAGGGTAGCAGGAGTGAGGCCTCAGTCATCCGGTGGTAGACTAAGGCTGCTCCAGCCATACTAGGGAGCTTACAGGCCCCATCCAAACCCTGCAATATGTGTAGCTGCTCACTCCTCTCCTCCAGGAAACCTTAGGTATGTTTTTAAAGCATACCCAAAAACTCTCTGACACCACTCCCATCAAGAGGCCCTTGAATCTTGGCTCTGTGACTTCTCAACCAGTAGAATATGGAGGACATGATGCAGCTTCAGATGGGAACTACTTCTTGTCTCTTGGTACATTCACACTTGGAACCTGGCCACCATGCTGCAAGGAAGCCCAAGCAGCTCTGTGGAGAGGAGCCAACAGTCAATAACAACTTACAATACCATCTTGGAAGTGAATCCTTTGGCCTCAACGTCACTGTGCAGAGCAGAGACAAACTATACCCATCAAACCCTTCCCAAAGTACAAAATTGTGAGCAAACTAAATGATTGTTTTAAGCTACTAAATTTTGGGGAAGGTCATTACGCAGCAGTGGCTATTTCCTGATACTCTGACTAGCAGGACCCATCTCTTGTAAACTCTACCATCTTAGGACTGTACACATTCTCCAGGCCTTTGTCCTACCTCCCTGCCTTCTGCTGAATGTATTCATGTCCAAGTCCAGATTCTGCATTTCTTATCTTGAAAAGAGGGACTCTGAGCCTTAGCTATTTATTCACCCATATTTATGAGCATCTGCCATGTGCCAAACACTGTGCTGGGGGCTGGAGACATGCAGTGAACAAGATGGATAAGATGCCTGTCCTCAGGGAGCTTGCAATTCAGTGGGAGAGAAAGGCAATGCCCAGTAAATGAATGAATGAGATAATTTCAGATGGGAAGGATGTGGCAGAGACCCTTCAGGAAGTCCCAGCTCCCTTTCCCCCTGGGGAGGGACACAACTAGACCAGCCTCCCTTGAAGGGACTGAGCTCGGGCCACTGGAGTGTGAGGGGTGAATATGAGTATGTAGAGGAGGAGGAGATGAGTAGATGACTCTGGGAGCCCAGAACGGTGGGGTGGGGGAGAGCATGGAAACCTCCTCCTCCCCAGATCTTGAGGACCAGCCGGTATCAGGTTTTACCTAAACCTCTTTGTCGTTCTTGGCTTTCATTCCCATAAACATTGCGCCTCCCACAAACATCACCCCTGGGGAAAGAGTCATAATCAACTCTGATCAAATCCCAGGCTGCTTACAGGTTGGGGAAAGATAGAAGCCAGTGTCGCTTAGAACCAACCCCAATTCATTCAGAGATACTAGTGTCCATCAGACACCAGTGCCCGGAGCCCTGCCTGCCTGACTCCACCCTCAAGATGCCAGGGGTCCATCTAGCCCACTGTCAGCCAATCAAGAGGGGACTATGAGCAAGACAAGCAAACTTAGGGAGCCTCCATTTCCCCATCGTTAATATTGGGGGGTGGGGCTGGGGCAAATGCCTAGCTTGGCCACCTTGCAGGAGTGTTGCAAGGGGATTAAGCCTGTCAAACTCCAGGCCCTGGGTCTGGCTGTCACCCACGTTAACTCCTCCCAGTCTCCCCATGGGGGCTGGCGATGGGGAAGGCAAAGGCTTGGGCTGATGTGGCCACATGTGTGCAGACAGCCCTGAAGCTCTGCCCCTCAGGACTTCCCCTCCCCCAGCACCTGAATGGCAGGATTTGGGTGGCTTCCAACTCCTGGAAGTGACAAGCTCTGCATGATCGCAGCAGCCTCTGTGCTTCCATCTACCGTGCAGCAGCAGCACCAGGGACCAAACTCACCCTGTCACAAAATATGGAGGCATGTTCCTGGGCATGTGTGTGACTCACCCAGCATCACAGCAATGGTGTGTGACAAGGCTACCACTGGGTTTCTGAGAATCCTGCACCTCAGAGATTCAGAGAAACTCCGACTTTCAGAGAAAGTCTGTCCTGTCCGCTGTCAGCAGAGGCGTTAACCACAGAGCTTGCAGTGGGAGCCCCGAGAACTAGCTCAGCAAGGCCAGGCAGAGTTTACCCTTCCTGTCCCTGAGCTGCTCTGGGGCTGGAGGCTGCAGGAAGCAGAGCCAGATGTTAGCTCTGTCCCCTGGTGGCAATGTGGATGTGGCAGAGACAGGTGAGAGACGTGCCTGCTGGAGTCGAACTGGGGATCCCCTTTGCTGGATTCCATGGGAACAAAGCAGATCCAGGCCTCATGTTATCACCCTTCCTGCGTAGGCTGGGTTTGGTCCCAGCTGGTCCAGGAGACAGTGGGTAGGCCCCACTCTCTCTGACACTCCATCTGAAAAATAAGGAGCTGGCTTTCTTTTTTTTTTTTTTTTTGAGACGGATCCTCGCTCTGTTGCCCAGGCTGGAGTGCAGTGGCATGATCTCAATTCACTGCAACCTCCGCCTCCTGGGTTTCAAGCAATTCTCCCACCTCAGCCTCCTGACTAGCTGGGATTATAGGCACCCACCACCACACCTGGCTAATTTCTTTGTATTTTCAGTAGAGACGGGGTTTCACCGTCTTGGCCAGGCTGGTCCTGAACTCCAGACCTCATGATCCACTCACCTTGGCCTCCCAAAATGCTGGGATTATAGGTATAAGCCACCACGCCCGGCTGAGCAGGCACTTTTTTCAAACTTTTTTGACCAGACCCCACAGTAATAAATACATTTTATGATGAAATTTGACTGGCTTAAAAATATATTCCATGATATATTAAATAGGATTGTGTCTGCTGCTATATAACACACAGGTTCCAAAATGTCAGTTGCTTAAAACAAGAGAAGTCCATTTCTCACAGATGTAAGTATCAAAGTTTGTGTATCAAAGTATCAAAGTTTCCTGGTTTGTGTGTGACTCTCCTCCATGCAGTGATTCAGGGACCCAGCCACTTTGAGACTCCATCCTCTAGGACTTTCCCACCAATGTCAGAGCCACCTTGACTCAGAAGTAAAGTGTCATTTTTAATCACACTCCACTGGGAAAGCAAGTCACTCAGCAGCCCACCAAGACACAAGGGCCGCCCCTTCCTAGGGACACACTGATACTGTGTAGAGGAGTACCGCTTTGCTAGCTAGTCAGCTGCCTCTACCCCCACACCCTAACCCCTGAATACACACACCATACACACCCTGAAACAGAAGGCTCACGAAACAAACATCCTCATACTGCATGCAATACCTTGCTCATTCTGATACCTCCTCCCCTATTTTATTTGATTCTATTTTATTTTCATAAGTGCTGGATGTGACCCACTAAATTAATCTCATGATCCACTAATGGGTCAATTCCTACAGCTTAAAGATTCAGATGATTCCTTAAAGTGTCCATAATATTAACCAACTCTGTAGATTGTATAGAGTTCAGCAGTCACATAGTTGATAAGCTTTTTTAGCTAAAAAGAGAATTGCTTGAAGTTATAGCTGTCAGAGGAAGAAGCATGTTTAAAAAAGTGGCTTTTAATGCAGAATAGATTGGAATATCCTCCTAGTCCATGCAAAGAAATAAGAACTGCTCAGGTGTCCAGGGGCAGAAGGCATTCTAGGGAGGCCAGGAGGACGGTTTCTGAGGGACATGTTGGCTCCAGGCTCTTTTCTGGGAGGATTTGACAAGTGCTTTTCCCAGAATGCAGCCAATTTTGCACAAATTCCAGCCAGGTGACAATGATCATTCACCAGAATGTAAGAGGAGGACCTAGAGTCTTGGCACCTGCTGTGAAAGATCCTCTATGTTCCCGGGTCACCCTTCCTCTCCCACCTTTCCTCCCCTGGAAAGGTCTGCCGCATTCTTGTTGCTCATGTCATCTGAGCCCTGATAGGTCTGCAAAACACTTCTGGGTCTGGTACTCTTCTCTCAGAAACACCTGGGAAATAGCCCCATAACTTGTGACTCAGTTCATAATGCATGGCCCAAAGTGACACTGGGGACACTGAACCCTTTCTTTGAAGAGATGAATCAGATGTCAATAATAACCTAGACACTCCTGCATAAATCTAATTTCAAATTTCCAACTAAGCCAGGTGCAGTGGCTCAGGCCTGTAATCCCAGCACTTTGGGATAGAAGGATCGCTTGAGCCCAGGACTTTGAGACCAGCCTGGGCAACATGGTGAGACCCCATCTCTACAAAACATTTAAAAATTAGCTAGGTATGGTGGCTCATGCCTGTAGTCCCAGCTACTCAGGAGGCTGAGAAGAAAGGATCACTTGGACTCAGGGAGGTTGAGGCTGCAGTGAGTCATGATTGCACCACTGCACTCCAGCCTGGGTGACAGAGATCCCATTTCAAAAAAAAAAAAACTCCAACTAATTTTGGTCCATGCGTCACAATTTATACAGCTGTCCCTATTACAAACCCAAAGCAAGGGGTCTGCGTGGAAAAGATGTGCAATGGGAGGAGTGCAGGCTTGGGCAGCCAGTGGATCTGGGTGCAAGAAGGGCCTCGGCCTCACACAAGCTACGTGCCCTTAAGCAACTGGCACAACATCTCTGAACCTCCATCCTCTTACCTGCAATCGGACATGCATTGCCTGCCTCTCAGGGCACGAGTGAGAAGCGGATGAGTGTATGGCCTGGCTAATGGTGAGTGCCCGACAGATGCTGGTGTGTTCCATCCCCATGCAGAAGAGCCATAAAACTGTAGTCTGTCTGCAGGTATTTATAGTTAGTGATATCCAAGAAGGCACAAGCACATCCTACGGCCTAGTGTGCACCGGTTGTATGGACACACAACTGTGGGTCCACATACACGCACTCAATAAATATTTACTGAGTAGTTCAGACCCTGTTCTAGGCACTGGGGAAGCAGCAGTGAAAAAAACAAAAAAAGATATGTCCTTATGGAGCTGACAGTTTAGTGTCGCCTTTCCTGCCTGTCGCCTCCCTAACCCAGCTCCTCTCCTCTCACAGCTGCTTCTAATCTGGTCATTGGTTCAGGTAAATAAAAGAGTTCAGAGTCATGATGAATACTAATTATCATAATAATGAAAAGAGAACCGGGAAAAATTATTTTATAGGCCACAAAGATATATTAAATTATATTGTAACATTATGCATAAATGGAAAACTCACAGTTGGAAGGAAACCATGGTAGGTATAATTCAGAACACCAGATAATCCCAAAATGATTTCTATTGGCTGTCTTAGAAAGGCTTTAAAAAATAATTCAACTTTTTATTTTGAAATAATTTTACATGCACATAGAAGTTGCAAAGATAGTGTACAGAGAATTACCTTGTACCCTTCACCCAGTCTCCTCCAACGATAACATCTTACTTAGCCATAGTGCCAGTATCAAGACCAGGAAATTGCTGCATTACTAGTTACTGTTAACCAAACTGAAGGCCTTACTGAAATTGTGCTCATTTTTACATGCACTCTTCTTATTTTTCTGGTATTCTATGAAATTTTATCCCATGTATAGATTTGTATAACCACCACCACAAGATACAGAAAGTTCCATCACCACAAAGAAACTCCCTCATGTTCCCTCTTTATAGTCACAGCCTCCTGCATCCCTAGCCCCTGGTAACCAGTGAACGGTTCTCCATCACTGTTATTTTGTCATTCTGAAAATGTTATATAAATGGAATTATGCAGCATGGAACCTTTAAGGATTGGCTTTTTTCACTTCATCTAAAGCTCTTGAGATCCATCCAACTTGTGTGTATCAAAATTATTTCCCTTTTATGTCTTCGTAGCACTCTACGATATGGAGGTACCACAGTTGATGTTTACCCCACTGAAGAACATTTGGGTTGTTTGTAGTTTTTAGCTGTTACTAATAAAGCTGCTAAGAACATCTGTGTGCAGGTTTTTACATGGCCTTTGATGCACGGAATCTATTACTATTTATTTTTTAAACAGTGTCTCACTCTGTTGCCCAGGCTGGAGTGTAGTGTCATAATCTCAGCTCACTACAACCTCCACCTCCTCGGTTCAAGTGATTCTCCTGCCTCAGCCTCCTGAGTAGCTGGGATTACAAGGGCACACCACCACACCCCACTAATTTTTTTGTATTTTTAGTAAGGATGGTGTTTCACCATGTTGGCCAGGCTGGTCTCGAACTCCTGACTTCAAATGATCCACCTGCCTCAGCCTCCCAAAGTGTTGGGATTACAGGCATAAGCCACCACGCCCAGCCTGGAATCTATCTTTTACGCCCACTCTCACCAAATAGCTTTTCCTTATATTGCGCCAGCCTCATGTGTGAGTCATTACTTATCTGGATGTAATAGATGGGACAATGCAAATGCCTATAACACAACTGAGAGTCGGGAAGAAAGCAGAGAACAACTTGAGTAGCAATGACAGGTGTGTAAATGTCACCAAGTCACTGCAGGAGGCCCATCAGCCATTGCTCTGTTATTTACATATATTTAACACACACCTAAAAGGTTTGGCCATAGTGTCTCCTTGTCCACAGCCGTTCACATGTGGTGGAGATGGCCTTAGACAGCAGCTGATGTTACAACTGATAATACGACAATGCAGGTGAGACTTAAAAACAGTCTCATAATGCTAGAAACTTGGGCCCATTCAGTGTAGGGTGAATAATCCAATTCATTTCAGTGGCTCAAGGGGCACCTCTTTTACTGCAGCAGAGCCACCTTTGTTCAGAGTGGTTACCAGAGTCCTCTAGAAAAGACTGAATTTTGTTTAGTATACTCCTCAGCAAGGCAACAACTGATGGTCAAGAGTGATTTCACCCCAAACTATTGAGAGTTACAGAAATCAAAATGCTTCAAGTAGTAAGCTCTAGCAAATTAACGTGAAGAATACCACATTCTCTGAGGCCAAGTAAATTAGGTATAATTGTATTAATGATTCATTTTAATGAACACATCCCAACCAAAGGCAGACCAGGCCTACCCTTGTTCCATGCCTATACTCAGGGTAGACACAGTGTATTAGTCTGTTTTCATACTTCTATAAAGAACTACCTGAGACTGGGTAATTTATAAAGGAAGAGGTTTAATTGACTCACAGTTCAGCGTGATTGGGGAGGTCTCAGGAAACTTACAATCATGGCGGAAGGTGAAGGGAAAGCAGGCACCTTCTCGACAAGGCGGCAGGAAGAAGTGCTGAGTGAAGGGGGAAGAGCCCCTTATGAAACCATCAGATCTCGTGAGAACTCACTGTCACGAGAACAGCAGGGAGGAAACCACCCCCATGATTCAAGCACCTCCACCTGGCCTCTCCCTTGACACGTGGGGATTGTAGAGATGATAATTCCAGATGAGATGTGGGTGGGGACACAAAGCCTAGCCATATCGATAACACAGCTTGGGGTCAAACTTTTTCCCCAAAGAGCATGGCTCTGAAGTCACGCATGCCCAGACATGATTCTCAGTGGGGTGACCTTGCTCAAGGCCTTCATCTTATCGAGCCTCAGTTTCTCCATCAGGAAAATAGGAGTTGCAGTTACTCCCTGCTAGGGTCATAAAGAGAAGGGAATAGGACGAAGGCTTGTGGCACGTAAGAGTCTCAGAATGTTCATGTGAAAAACAACTTTCACGTGAGAAATTGTTCCCTTGAGGCAGTTGCACTCCTTCTACCCTCCTCAATGAGAGTATGTATGGGGCCAGTTCTCAGCCACCTTCTGCCTCAGTTTCCCCACTGTCCCTACTCCTATCTGAATCACATCCACCATTCCCAGCCATTGTCAATCCCAGAGGCTGTCACTTGATTGGCTCCTAGGCACTTGGGACAAGCTGGCTGGCTGGTAAGGAATTTGACTCCGGGCCTCTGGAGACCACCCCGGCTCCATTTTCCTCTTCACACCATCTTCTCTCCATATTGGCCAGCAAACAAGCAACGATGAGTCCTCTCTAGAGATTCGAGGCCCCCAGGGCATCATCTGTAAAGGCTGCAGGCTTTTCTGATGAAATTCTCTTCCTTCAGGTGTCAACTTTAAACCTCCCCCTGACAATCAGGAGCTGCTCACTGCACTCCAGACAGAAACCACTTAACTTGATTCAGGGGACAAATATCTTCTTTGTGATTCTGGCTCAGTTCCTCAGTCTACCTGAGCAGGAAAATGTGGGCACCCCATGTGCTGTTTCTTAATGCTAACCAGGAACCTCTCCTGCCTACTGGAGGGGATATGGGTTTGTAAGAAAGTCCTGCCGTGGGAGAAGCTCAGCTCAGACCAGAGGTGGTAAGGTCAGAGGGACACAGATTTCTGGTCTTGCACCAACCACTGGTGTGATTGGGGTAAAAGTTCTGTGACCCCAGTGGGGCCTCAGTTTCTTCATCTGTAATAGGATGACAAGACCCTCTCCTAGGACTGTGGTGGGAAATACCAAAGATGGTTGATAGAAGGGTTCTGTATAGGGTCATCATACTGGAGCCAGTAGCAAGGGGATGTGGGACACATTCTTCTCATGGTGAGGGCAGCTGTGCAAGAGATCGAGCCCATCTGTGCACACATCCCAGACCTCTGCGTGCATCACATCTGTTAACATCCTGCTGGCCAAGGCAAGTCCTATGGTTGAGCCCAGAGGCAGGGGTGGAGCGGGAAGCATACCAGCCCACAGAGTGGCAACTGCAAACTCCGATCCTACAACTAGGGAGGGAGTGAAGAGCTAGAACCGCACCCGCATTGGCCAAGGATGGTGTATAGTTAGGCTGGGATTTGCAGCCTGCATTCTCTTGGAGGACACGCCCACGCTGTTTCACCTCCACGTTATTACCCTATGGTGACTCAAATTGAGAATAAGTCTCAACTTTTTTACTTACAGGAAAGAGAGTCTTTCATCAACATCCATCTATAATTGGCCTTAAATTGTTTTCCCAGCTGGGAAAGGCCTATTTTTGTAAGCATTTATGGGCTAGGGCTGTGAGTGTTTTACATGTATTAACTCATTTAATCCTCACAACAGCCCTGTGAGGCAGGTAATGTTGTTTTCCCATTTTAGAGGAGAGAAAGTTGAGGCTCAGAGGGATTAAATAATTTCCCCAGGACCTCACAGTGCGTAAGTTCCCAGAGATTGGATCTGAACCCAGGCTGACTCGCTCTTCTCTCCAGAACCTGCACTCTCACCACCATGCTTACCCATCAAAGACACTGGGACAGGGCAATGTGAAAGACTCTGGCAGCATCCAGACCATGGGAAAAGCCCCTCCTCTCTCCCACCGATAGAGACATTTCCATCACCAGATGGTTCAGAGATTCCAGAAGACTCCACTGCTGACAACCTTCACTGCTTTTGCAGACATCACCTCCTTTAGTCTTCACAGCTGCTGTGATATTCATTTCAAAGACAAAAGCCTGCGGGGAGGGAGTCACCACTGTGAGCCCCTGACGGAGCTGGGAGTGGAGTCCAGGGCCTGAGGAGGGAAGAGAGGAGACCTGTAGCCCTGGCTCAGGTGGATGGGGGCCCTGGGCCCTGAGGCTGTGGAAGGACGTTGGGGTATCCCGGAGAGAAAGGCAGGAGGCCACGTCTCTGCAGAGAGCCCCCCAGTGGGGCCAGCTTTCCTCATGGGATGTGGATGAGTCTGTTCTCACAGTGCTGTAAAGAAATACCTGAGTATGGGTAATTTTTTATATTTTTTTATTGTTTTCAAGACAGTCTCACTCTGTTGCTCAGGCTGGATTGCAGTGGTGTGATCTTGGCTCACTGCAACCTCTGCCTCCCCGGTTCAAGTAATTCTCATGCCTCAGCCTTCCCAGTAGCTGGGATTATAGGCACATGCCACCATGCCTGGCTAATTTTTGTATTTTTAGTAGAGATGGGCTTTCACCATGTTGGCCAGGTTGGTCTCAAACTCCTGGGCTCAAGTGATCCACCCACCTCAGCCTCCCAAAATACTGGGATTACCAGCACAAGCCACTGTGCCTAGCCTCAATATGGGTAATTTATAAAGAAAAGAGGTTTCATTAGCTCACAGTTCCACAGGCTGTACAAGAAGCATGGTGCTGGCATTTGCTCGACTTCTGGGAGGCCTCAGGAAACTTACAATCATGGTAGAAGGCGAAGGGGAAGTAGGCACTTCTTCCCATGGCGGGAGCAGCAGAAAGAGAGAAGGAGGAGGTGCTACACACTCAAACAGGTCTCGTGAGAACTCTCTCAGAACAGCACCACAGAGGATGGGGCGAACCTGTTCATGAAGGATCCGCCCCCATGATCCAATCACCTCCCACCAGGTCCCACATCCAACACTGGGGATTACAACTGGACATGAGATTGAGCGGGGACACAGATCCAAAGCCAGGGTGAGACTGGCAAAGCTGGGAGACTGGCATCCAGCCGAACCTGAGCCTTGGTACCTTCTCCCAACCTGCAGCACAATAATCACAGCAGTAAACATTTCATCTCAGGGAGGACGTTCCCTCTTGGATTCTCTCCCACAGGACCCCTTCCTACCCCACTGCACCCACTCCTCACAGCTTGGCCCAAGATGGCCTCTTCCTGACTTGGCCCCAGCCTACTCAGTTGGTCACTTGAATGGAAGAACATCAGGAATTTGTGGTGTCCTCAAAACACAAGGGAACCTCCAGCAGCTCTGAGGGCATCTGAAACACCCTTGAGGACAAAACTTTTAAGGATAAGGGGGTAAAGTGGCAAGAGGGCCTGATATGGTCTTTGAGGACCACTTCGTGTTTTGAAATTTAGGCGTTAGCAGCCAATATTACAAAACAGAGACTGCACATGAAAATCAGGATGCATGGCCTCTGTTAACACCTGGGAAGCTCTGTCCGTGGAGCCCACAGCAGGGCTGGAAGGGGTGAGCCAGGGAGGCTTGCAGGGGCTTGAGGTAAGGAGCCCACCCCTGCAGACAGCGGCTCCATGTTTGCCAGGCCTGATGTGGGTCTGGTGGGTGTCTGCATTTACCCCAAGGGACCCTCGAGAGGTCAGGCCACATCCTATGCCTCCTGCTCCCTCTTTTTTCTTTTTCTGAATTGGCAGCCTGTTTTCTTTTCTTGAGTTAGAATTTATATACAATAAGGTAGATATTGAAGACTCAACCCAGTGAGTTCTGACAGATGTTGATGCCTGTGTGAACACCACACCATCCAGATACAGAATATTCCATCACCCTAGAAAACTCTCTCAGGTCCCCACAAGTCCTGGCCTCCCCCAAGGCAACCACTGATGTGCGTTCTATTGCCAGGAGCCTTTAGCCGGTTGTAGAATCGCACAGGAATAGAGTGCCGCTGGGTCCTCAACTGCAGGGTGAGGTCCTCATGCGCAGGCAGGATCCCTTTGGACAGGCGGGGTCCTCTTGGTCACTGTGAGATTCTACTGCGACCAGCGTCCACGTGCAAAGCTCCTTGTCATTGCTAGTGGCATGCCGGTGTGTGGATGTACCCTAGCTGGTCTGAACAATTGAGGAGTTTATGGGCTGTTGTGAATACAGCTGATGCATGAACAAGCACCTTTGGGATTTGCTGAAATCTCTAAATTGGTCACTTTCATGGGTGGAGGAAAGAAGGTTGATTGGGCCCAGTCTTCTGACCCATTCCCTCCCCCAGCTTTGAAAGATTTAGCTCCATGTTATTTGTCCACCCTTTCTTCAGGGTCTCCCAGGAGTGGATTTGCAGGAAAGAGCAGGGAGGAAAGGGGTGTGGTCAAAGATGGAAGTTTAGTGGAAGACACAAGTCAAAAACACACATGCGCACACACATGCATGCACACACACGAACACACATGCACACATGCACACATACACATGCACACATGCATGCACACACATGCACACACAAACATGCACACATACACATGCACACGTGCATGCACATACGCATGCACATACATGCACACGCATGCATGCACATACATTCACACACACATACACACATGCACACACGCACAGGCACATGCATGCACACACACATGTGCACACACTACCAAGCTGCAGGGTCATGGAGTTGCGGATCCTCTCAGATCAGATCTGCTCTTGGAGGCTGCATTTCATAGGTCAGTCTCTTTTCCAGGGCCTGTCTTGCCTCTAGTTCTCTGCACTCAGTGCAGAGCTGCCAGGTTTGCCTTTCTACAAAGACATTATTTGCTCATGTCGCCCACCACTCAGGTGCCTCTCATGGGTTCTCTTTGCCCGTCTGAGTTCCACAGGCCACAGATGGCCATTTCCTCCGCCTCACACCCGACACACCGTATGCTTGTTCTCACCTAGCCCGTTGTGGTTGCTGAGCCTTGGGCTGGGAGGATCAGCCCCCATGCTGTGCCTGGGCTGTGCCCCATCCCCTCTGCTGTCATTTACTTTTGTGAGCACCTAGGAGCAGGGCCAGATGGAAGGAGAGCCCCGGATCCTCTCCTGGGCCACACCTTGGTGCTCAGGCTCTGACAGCAGAGGTCTGCCCTGACCAGGAGGAGCCAGTGCTGTGAAACGGCAGAGAACCAGGAACAGTGGAAACTGACCTGGGTCCACAGCCTCCCTTGGCTGCGACGTGGGAGCCCTCCAGGCTCTGGGCACACCAGTCCCCATGCCCCTCAAATGCACAGGTGAACACGAATGCTACCCTTGCTCAAATATAAGTGACCCCCAAATATCGAGTTTTCCTGGTAACGTCTGTCAGATTGTCTTGTTACCACCTAGACATTTAGTGATCAAGATAAACTAGTCAAATGTCCCATGTAATGTTTGCCTTATTCATTGGTTGCACATAAATCCTAAACGTCTCTTGAAACTGGAATGTCCCATGCCTGACAGTAAAGCTGCTCTGCTTTGCCCAAGAACAGCCCTCTGGTGGGGGTAAGGATGGGGGTGGGACAACTGAGAGTGAAGTCCCCAGATGGGGACCGGGACAGAATGTACTGCCAGATTTCTACCCCCCGCTCCCCCTGCGAAAATACACACATCACTCCCTTTTAGAGGGACCAGGCCTGGCTGGTCTCCCTGAGGTGTCCAGTTGCAGCCAGCCCTGACTCACCCATGCCCTCATGCCAAGGGCTCTGGACCGGGCCAGAGAGAGACAGAGACAGAGCAAACAGAGCACTAGAGAGGGAAACAGAAAGGGAGAGACAGAGAGAGACAGTGATAGAGACAAAGACAGCATCAGAGAGAGGAGGAGAGAAATAGAGACAGAGGCTTAGAGATACTGAGGCAGAGACATTTAAAGACTGAGACAAAGAGATAAATAGAGACACACAGAGATGCAGAGACATACAAAGAGAACCATGCTGATGCACAGAGACGACAGAGCAAGAAACAGAGCTAAAAAGAAGTGGGGTGGGGGCGGGGGAAGACAAAATCTGAAAGAAACAAAGAACAAAACAAAAGTCTCTCCTTGGCGGCTAACCAGGGATCTAATCACCAGGCTCATCCGGCCTTTCATGTCTGGCAAACTTCTTGAACTTCTGGAAAGATCAAACGCACACAGCTCTTCATGAGTCTAACACTCTTTTCACCCAGCCCCAGATCCCGACCCCAGAACGCTTTCTCCAAAGGGGCTTTGAGAAATTAAGTTAAAGGCCTTAGAGTGATGCCCAGGAATGCATGCCCCACCCACCTTGCTGCACCCCAGAAGCTTGCACCAGAATAAGGTCACACCAGGGTCCCCAGCATCCTCACCTTCTGCAGCGCAGCAGAGGCCCTGTGAGGAGCCAACCAAATGCTGCCCACCACCACGTGGTGAGTCTCCAGGGAAACGCCGAGACCCCTGCCCGCTCTCAGGGCCCGGCAGAGGACCCCAGCTCCACCTCAAAGGCAATGCAAACAGAGAGAGGGATGGGCGGTGCATCATGGCCTGATCAGGGAATGGCTGTGCTGTGTGTGTGTATGTGTTTGCGTGTGTGTGTCTCAACACAGCTGTCACCCTGAAGAGGCCAGGAAAAGGGATGCTTCTAAATACGATGGGCATAAAGAAACCTGGAGCCACAGAAGGTCCAGACCAGGAGAGGGTGGAATGATTTCAGGGTTGGAACAAAGGCTGGTTTCCCGTGCAAGACCAGTTCCTTCCTCTGTGTCACAGACACAGGTCAAAGAGGGCTGCGCTGCCGTGGGCTGGGTGGACGGGCACCTGTGTTGCAGGTCGTGGCAGCACCACACAGTCCATAAGGTCACATGTCTATTTCCAACTTCTTGGCCACAGAAGACTTCCTTTTGGTTTGCTACCCAACCACGCAAACAGCTGCACCCGCAGCCCTGAAAAATATACCACAGTTGTTGCGCCCTCTGCCCAGGAAGAAACACTCAAAGACAAAATTGCTGCATAACAATGTGACTTCATAGAAAAGCAGCCCCTCCAGCTCAGCAAGTCAGTCCACAAGTGGACTGTCCCCTACACACCCAAACTAGCTGGACTTTCAGCCTTCCCCAGTGACCCGCTTCAGGTCACCTGGCTGCACAGGAACCCACCATGTGGCCAGGGCCATGGAACCTGTTGATGGATCAAATTTGGCTCAGAGCTCATGGACATCCACCTCTGCACTCAGAAGACTGTGTCACAAACGCTGGGACACACTGCCCAGGAGTGCTCCTCCCTACCTGAAATGCACAGAGCCAGGTGACAGGCTAGGGACACACTGTCCCAGAAGCAGGAGAGCAGAGGTGCAGATAAATCCTTACCACCGCATCTCTTAGCTGGGGTAACTGAGGAGAAGGTTTGACTCGACCTCCAGGAATTCCCCAGGGAGGAGGAGGAAACTCCAGGTGCTGGCAGCCCTGATGGGCTTGAAAACAGCGCCCTACCCTTCCCTGTCTCCCCACACCTCGTAGAGTTTTTGGGCATCACCTTCTAGATTAGCTGCTTGTATTTGAATCCTTGTCTCAGAGTCTGCTTCTGGGAAACCCAGACACGGCAGGTCCCCAGAGTGTCTAGGACTCTTAGGAGAGGAGAGAATGGGTCTCGGTCCCCCGCTCTGTCTTCTCCTTCTCAGGCACAAGTGGCCCCCTCAGGGCAGGGAACGGCTTGGGCTGCTGGCGCTGCATGCCTGGGAAAGGCTCCAGCCCAAGCCTCTGCAGTCCTCCTCACCTCACCATCTCCACCCCTGGGTAAAATCCCTCTGAAAGAATGACTGCTTCAAAAGACAGGATGATGTCTCCCAGGAAGACATTTAGCTAAAATGTCAGTCACCCACATGGCAACAATGGGCTTAAGCAGAAAATAGTAATTTAAAAAGAGATTACTACGAGCAGGGCACCTGGTAATGGCCCCTGGGGCAGCAGCTCTGCAAGACATTGCCTTCAAGTTGAACTGTCACTCAAGGACAGGTGACTCAGTCCCAAGTAACCTTAATAAGAACCCAAGCAACAGGGAAAGCCACTTAAGGGATCAGTGGCTCTGGAGAAACAGCATCTCCTTTTGTTTGTAACTCGATGGAATTAAGGGGATTTCACGAGACAGGGACTCCTGGGGACTTACCCAAACTCGGCGACTGGGGGCAGCAGGTCCGTCCTCCTGATGGCTGGCCTCTCCCTACTCTGTTTTGAAGTCTAGGGCATGCGGGCCCAGGCTCTGAACTTGGTCACTGGCCTGGTGGGACCTTTGGATTTGTGATTAAATTCTACCCATTCTCCCCACACTTGAAGAAGCCCGACTTGTACTGACACAGCCAGCTCTTCCCCTGCAGCTGGACGTGGCCCCGGGACGGTGCCATTTTTGCCTGGAGCTCCTCTGCAGGTTTTTGAGTGGCCCGTGGCGCTGAGAAAACAAATGCAGAGGTTAAGACGGAAAGAGACTCTTTGGCAAGATGTTTGCTGCGTACTAGGTAACCATGTGCTCCCCACATTGTCCCGCCTCCCCACAGAGAGGCAAAGCCACCGGAAGGTTCTAGCCAATGGACTGTGAGCAGAAGTGCTGCCTGGGACTCCTGGATAAAGCATCTATGGGTCAGCGTGCAGCCCTCCAGCTCTCTCCTTCCCAGCTGTGGTGAATGAAGCCCCGGGTTGAGAAGGAGGCAGCCTGGATTCAAGCACCTGGATTGCTGAGTCACCATGGGGCAAGGGGCTGCCCTGGGAATCCCCAGACCCTCACTAGAGTCTGTGTTAGCAAGAAAGGGGCCAGCTCAGATTTCGAGGATAATTTGTTATTGTGGCAAGCCTGACCTAATCTGACTCACGTAAATGCCACAGCACACAGGTGGCATCTGAAGAGTCCCATGAATGGGAGGGAGAGCACAGACTGGAGGAGGCAGAGTCATCTCTGAGTTCCAGCCAGCCCTAGGGGCATGTGGAGGACAAAGACAATGTCATTTCATCTCCACTTTACACTTGGGGAAACTGAGGCTCAAGGGGATGAGTTATTTTCCCAAGATCACACAGTGAGTGGTGGTGCCAGATCTTCTCACTCAACCCCAGCCTTTTCTGCTTTGCTGTAACGGCTAAAGGGAAGGCTTTTCCAGGTGACTGTGACTTGAGATGTCACTTTGCAGGAGGGCAGGACTTTCTAGTGAGTTACTGAGGAGGAAGGGGAGAGAGGTGAGGAAGTACCTCCTCCGGGCTTGTCCTCACCTCTGCCCCATGAACCTTCCCCAGCACATCGTCCCGGACTCCTGACAGGGTGGGTCCTTCTGTCCCTTGCTCTCAGGCTGCTGGGCAGTAGTGTGTAGGACCTTGGGTGGGGGAGGGAAGGCATCACCTACCATTGATTGAGGGCTTACTGTGAGGACTCTATGTGGGCCAACTCATTTGATTCTCAAAACAAGCTGATGATCTCCATCACAAAGAGAAAATCTGTGACATGGCAAAGTAATTTGTCCATGGTCCAACAGCTAGAGCCAGGATTCCAACAACTGGGGCAATGTGGCCCCAGAGACCTCTCAACGCGCTGTGATTCTGCTTCCAGGTATTGGGGAAAACAGAGATGATGGAGACAGAGAAATAGACACAGAAACACGCAGCGTCACACACACGCAGAGCGCAGTGCTGCTCTAGCCACCCAAGTGGACGCTCCTGGCAGGGGTGCCCACCAAGCCCTTCCCAGGCTGTCAGCATGTGGCATGCTCCAGTCCCTAGACAAGCGGTGGACAGCACAGAGTAGGGCAGGAGCAGGGCAGGCCTGCCACAGCATGCAAGGGACGTGGAGCCCACGTCAGTTCTTGCTCTTTCCATTCCAGGAACCCTCTGCTTCAGCTGAGCACAGGTATTTTTACAGGAGCCCTTGCCTCAGAACCACCCCATTACCTCCTGGTCGGAAAAGTCCCATCTCTCTCCAAAACACCCCACACAGTGGGCCACAGTCCCCGCATGACCGGCCTCCCTGCATCCCTGCACGAAAACTAGGCCACCGTGTCCTTCAGACCATAATGAGAGGCCCTGCGGAGAGCTCTATCAATCACATCACAGGAGAGATAAAGCCTGGCCGGCTGGAAAATTGGGATAAGTACAGCAGCAGAGCCATTCCCCAGCCAGAAGGTTTCTCCCTCCACAGCCTGGGTGCGGGAATGAGAGACCAGCATGTGGCTATTCTCACGCTCACAGACAGTATGAAGAGGGTGCTTTGTGTCCCTCACATGCCACCCCCACTCAATGGTCTAAGACCAACCTCCCCTCCTGCTCCCTAGGTCTACACCATTTGGGGTCAAAGCTGTGCAGCAGGCTCTGGAAGGCCCATCCCAGGACCTCTCCCTCCCGTGGTCCCTAATTAATGGCTTCTACAAAACCTCTAAAGTTAGTATTCAACAAATATTGCACCCCTTCTGCTCTGTCTCCAAGGTTTCACACAGTAAGGGATGTCCTTGGGCCCATATGGCAGATGGCAATGTTGCCATAAATCTGTGCTCCATCACAGAACCCACCCCCAAGGCAATTTAACCCACGAACTCTCACTCCCCATGCTGGGCAGAGCCTTGTGCTAGATGCTTTAACTTCATGACTCATTTAATCCTCCCAGCAGTGCTGTGCAGTGGGACATTAGTTAGAACTGAGGGCAACCGTTGAGTGACAGGCCCCTCTCAGATAACAGTAGCTGGAACTAGTGCCTCTCAGATTTTATTTTGTGCACAAGTCACTTGTGGATCTTGTTAAAATGCAGATTCTTATTCAGCAGGTCTGGGGTGGGGGTCAATGTTCTGCATTTCTAACAAATGCCCAGATCATACCAATGCGGCTGATCAAGCGTCAGAGGCTTAAATGAGATAGTGATCAATTTCCCTGCCAGGGGAATGATGTCCAAAGGGGAGAGCTATAGGCTGATATGTGGTTTGATTGTGTCCTTTTCTTCTTCCTTTCTTAATATCTATTGTCTTCCTCATAGTACAAGACGGCTGCCCAAGAACCAGCCATCACATCCATATTTCAGCCAGTAGGAAGAAGGAATGGTTGAAGAAATTCAGGCTTGCTCCTTGGGAACACTCCTTAAAAGTTGCCTATGACATTTCTATTTATATCTCATTGTCCAGAACTTAGTCACATATCTCAAGGAAACCTGGGAAAGGTATGTATCATCCCAGGCGATTATGTGTGCAGCTAAAAATTGGTGATGGTGGTGGATAGGCTATTATAATACAAAGGAGGACAGGAAGAATGGATATTGGTGACAGGTATTCTCAACTCCATCTTACACATGAGAAAACCGAAGGACAAGAAGCCTAAGAATTTTGACTGAGGAGTAAATAGCTATTGTATAAGCACATAATAATCACTAGTTGATACTTTTCATCCCTGAGCCTGTGTGTAGTGTTATGGATACCTCAAAATGATGTGGCAACATGCCTGGCACAAAGCAGACACCCCACTGATGCCCTCTCGTCTCAGTGTTACCACACAGGCAGGCCTAAAGACCTCCCGGGTTGCAAATGCCTGGAGAGTTAGGTGCCAGGGGCCTCGTCCAGGAGTGTGCCAGAGCCAGGGAAGCCGGTTCCTGTAAGTGAGTTCTCTACCTCACTCAGCCATAACCAGATATCTTTAAACCATCTGAACTTATATACAGAATGAGTTGAAAATATCTCGAAGACTGTGCGGAGGCATTTGGAAGGTGTGATACGGCCGCCAAGTAAGGAATGCTTTTCCACCGCTAAGTTACTTGACAAATCCAGAAATACAGGCTTTGGGGATCACCTTCATAGCTTCTTGAAACTAAATTTTAAGTGAAAGTTACTACTGCAGAGACTGGCTAGAAGTTCATGAGTCTGTTTCCTCCTCCTGGGCAAGCTGACTGCATTGCCTGGTCTCCTTGCAGGTAGTAGTCGCCATGGATGGAAAGGGAGTTGAGGAAAGTGAGCCCCTTCCGGTCCTGGGCGTGAGGGCTGTTCTCTTGCTCTCGGCTTGTTGGCTAACGAATGAGAGGAAGGCCCTGAGGGACCGTGGCACCAGGCAGCATGCCCTGTGGGTGCCTGCTGGTGTACCCTCGGGATCCCTTTCCTGGACTCACCTCTTCTTACTCCAAGAAACGTAACTCCCAGCCTGGAAGCTTTCATCGGCAGCAGGGTCGGGCTCCGACTGCCTGTGGGATGAGCCAGAGTGCTGGGGAGCGCAAGCTCCTCAGCCAGTGGTGGATAAATACCCCTACTCCCACTGCCCTCGAGTGGGATGACTCTGACATGTGTCCTACACAGCGGCCCAGGTTCCCAGCAGGAAGGAGCTCCAAGTGCCCACAGTGAGGATAGCTCATGAACACTTCCAGCATCTGCTTCTTTGCCCTGTTTCACTTTCCCACTCTCCTAATGGGGTTTCCTGGGGTCACTCAGGATCTGCTCCTGGGCAGATGCAATCCAAGTCCCAACACAAGTCCCTTCACATGTTGTGAAAGGCTGTCTGCTGAACGCAACAGGACTGATAGGAGTGAGAAGTAAACCTTTGAGTATGCTCAGCAAGCATCTCCTGAAAAGGACCCAAGAGTTAACACTTGAGGCTTGGCGGTCCGCAGTCACTTGGCGGTCAGTGGTCTTCCAACTGAACTCTGCTGTCAACACAAAAGCAGCCAGAAACAGCACATGAATGAATGGGTGTGGCTATGCCCCAGAGAAAAACCCTTCGCAAAACCCAGGCAATGGGCCAGATCTGGCCTATGGGCTGCAGTTTGCTGACTCCTGCTTTAGAGCCTGAGGCCACTCGGATTTTGTACTTACTGTTATTGTAGCTAGTGTTAATTACCCTGATTCCTGGGATCCAGTCCTCTCAGAGAAGGTGGTAGAATAAATTTTGCCTTTCCCAACTATACACACAAATGAGCTGGGGTTTTCTAGGTATTGCAGTGATTAAATCTTCCTTTAAAATAGAGTTAAAAGGTGAGGTAAGGTGACCCACTTAAATTTTAAAAGTACATTAGTAATGGTATGGGGAAAGGAGAGGTGGCAAAAATCCTGAGGCCAGTAGGATGCCGGCTATGGACTGAATTCTGTCCACTCAAAATTCATAGTTGAAGCCCTAATCACCTTGGAGATGGTATTTGGAGATGAATCCTTTAGGAGCATCTCAGTTCACTTGTACTGCTATAATGAAATACCTGGTTGGATTTTTTTTTTTTTTTTTTCAGACGGAGTCTTGCTCTGTCGCCCAGGCTGGAGTGCAGTGACATGGTCTTGGCTCACTTCTTCAGCCTCAGCCTCCCAAATTCAAGCAATTCTCCTGCCTCAGCCTCCTGAGTAGCTAAGATTATAAGCACCCACCACCACACTGGGCTAATTTTAATTTTTGTATTTTTAGTAGAGATTGGGTTTCACCATGATGGCCAGGCCAGTCTTGTACTCCTGACCTCAAGTGATCCACCTGCCTCAGCCTCCCAAGTGCTGGAATTACAGGCATGAACCACCCTGCCTGGCCCTGATTGGGTAATTGCTACAGAACAGAAATGTATTTCTCACAGTTTTGGAGGCTGGGAAGCCCAAGATCAAGGTGCCGGCAAGATCAACACCTGGTAAGGGCTGCTCTCTGCTTCCAAGGTGACACTTTGTTGCTGCATCCTCAGGAGGGGATGAACACTGTGTCCTCATGTGGCAGAAGAGATGGAATGGGATGAACTCACTGCCTCCAGTGCTTCTATCAGGGAACTAATCCCCACCATGAGGGCTTGACTCTCATAACTTCATCACGTCCTGAAGGCCCTGCCTCTCAGAACTGTCACATATATGATCAAGTTTCAACATGCAAACGTTGTGGGACACAAGCAGACCATAGCAGAGGGGTAATTACATTACATGAGATCATGAGGGTGGGCTCTCATGATGGAATTAGTGTCTTACAAGAAGAGGAGGAGATCGAGATCTCTCTCTCCACTGCACACAAGAGTGTGGCTGCCTGCAAGCCAAGAGAAGAGGCCTGTAAATGAAACCTACCCTCCCAGCACCTTGCTGTTGGACTTCCCAGCCTGCAGAACTGTGAGAAGTAAATCTCTGTTGTTGAAGCCCCCAGTCTGTGGTAATTCGTCATGGCAGGGCGAGTTGACTAAGACAACACCTATATGGGAAAAGCTGCCGAGAGGCTGAGAAGTCAGTGAGAGTTTTCTGCAGAGGAAAATGAGGTAGAACTTACTCACTTCTGCAAGCTTCAGTGTCAGGAAAAAGTGGGGACCCCCACTTTTTTTCTCTCAGCAGGAGCCCCCGGGTGCCCAGGCACATGTAGGAGCAATGTTTCATCAAAGGGGTTTCTAAGAGTCCCAGACCAGGACGGAGCAGTGAGAAACAGCCAACAGTCTCACCGACGTGTGAGCTACCTCTGGTCTAAACAAACGAAAGCCAAACCAAACAATGAGGTGCCCAAATAAGCCTTAACTGGCTCCTATCTTTCTTCATAAATCAGCCCCATTGGCTAGTTAAAAAGTCAGTCTCTTCAGGGCCTGGCAGTCTCTCATTCGAAGCCTCCTACTTTGCTATCAATGTCCCTGTGTCTTGAATTAGCTCATCTCATTCCTTTTCTGCTTTTCTGTCTTGGGCCTGCCCTGTCTCAAGCATGGCCATGTCCTGTCTGTTTAGGGTCCGCCTTCTTGGCCCACAGCTCTGCCCTCCCAGAAGCAGTCACTCTGTGGCCCACTTCCCAACTCAGTTCTGTCCTCAGTTCTGTAAATTGTGGCTACGATCATCTGTCTTTGGGTTTCGCATTCCCAGTTCATTCCAGGGGTAAGCTGTTAGTGGAGAGTCCCCTGGCTTCTGCTCCTAGGAAGTGCTATGCAGACATCAGCCCATTGATAAGTATAGATTTGGCTCCTGCCTCCCATCCCAGTTTATGCTGAGCCTTTAACTTGAAAGCAAAACACACTTCTGTAGGCCCCACCCTATTCCTGACCAGTCAGATACTCCAGTGTTGGAACCGAAACTCCATTTTGAGAATGTGCTTGAGGAGAGTCTGATGGGTAAGGCTGGTTAAAAACAGCCTGTTGTAGTTAATTTTATGTGTCAACTTGACTGAGCCACAGGGTGCCCAGACATTTGGTCAAACGTTATTTTGGATATTTTCGTGAGGGTGTTTTGGGATGAGATGGCATTTAAATCAGTAAACTGAGTCAAGCAGACTGCCCTCACTAATGTGGGTGAGCCTCATCCGATCAGTTGAAGGCCTGCACAGAAGAAAGAAGCTGACCCTTCTCCCATGGAAGAGACAATCCCCCTTGCCTGGCTACCTTCAAACTGGCACTTTAGTTTTTCCTGACTTTGGACTCAAATGCAAACCTTGGCTCTTCTGTGATTTTGAACCTGCTGGCATTTGGACTGGAACTCCACCATCAGCTGTCGTGGGACTCTGGCTTGCTGACTTGCTCGGCAGATCTTGGGGCTTGGCAGCCTCCATAATCATGTGAGTCAGTTCCTTATTTTACACACATGCCTGTGCATGCACACACACATGTGCACACACACACTCTATTGGTTCTATTTCTTTGGGGACCCTGACTAATATATAGCCCTTCTCCTGATCTTGTGGCTCTCAGCATTAGCTCATTAAACTCACCTGGAGACATTTTGAAGATCCAGTAGCTTGTGGGTTCAGTCTAGTGTACAAATATTTGTTTGATCAAAGTGGCTTTTTAATTATTTTTTCAAATTTAGGGTAGGTATATGCAAGGAGTTTACCACCAGCCCTGCCATTTATAAGTTGTCTTACCCCTGGCTGCTTCCTTGGTCCTGCACACCCCCTGCTTCCTAAAAGCACTTACGACCCTTTTCCAAAATAGCCTCATTGACCAGCACCCCTTTTGACCAACATTACTATCTAAAAATGGGAAGGGCTGAAGGGAATAGAAAAGAAAACAGGGTAGACTGGAGGGGAATCTTAGAGAGGGAGGACCAGGGAAGGGGTTTGAGGTCTCTGGGGAATGAAGTTCGTACCACAGTGGAGAGGCAGTTTGGAAGGAAGAAGCAGGGAGACCTTCAGTCAGCCTCCATAACTGTGGTACAGCCCCTCCCATCCATGTAGGCTTCTTTGATTTCTCTCAGTCATGTTACATAGTTTTCTATGTAAGAGTCTTCTTGACTTTCATTAGATTTACTCCTAGATATTTGATGTTTTTGATATTTTCATCATAAAAAACCCTACATTTTCGAATGTTGGAACATACAAATATGCGCCTTTGTATGTTGACCTTAGACCTTTGTATATTGCTCTTGGCAACTTCACCATATTCCCCTATTGATTCTAATAATTTATCTGTAAATTATTTTGGGTTGCTTTATGTAAAAAAATGAAGCTCTATGCCTTATTGCACACCACACCCCAAAATCTATTCCAGGTGGATCGTGGAATCATGAGAGAAAGGAAAGCAATGAAACTTATAAAAGATAATACAGGAGAATATCTTTCTGACCTTGAAGTGAGGAAAATGTTTCTTAAGCAGAACCCCCCCAAAATACTAAAATGAAGGTAAGGATTAATACATAGGACTACATTAAAGTTGAGAACATCTGTTCTTCAAAATATACTGTTCAGAGAAGAAAATTCAGGTCACAGAGTGGGGTGGGGTGTGTGTGCAAGACAGAAATCAAGAAAGGGCTTGTGCTAGTCCATTTTCATACTGCTGATAAAGACATACCCAAGTGGTGTGGGGAGGCCAGAATCAAGGCAGGAGGCAAAAGGCACTTCTTACATGGCAGTGGCAAGAGAAAATGAGAGGGATGCAAAAGCAGAAACCCCTGATAAAACCATCAGACCTCATGAGACATACTACCATGAGAACAGTATGGGGGAAGCGCCACCATGATTCAATTATCTCCCACTGGGTCCCTCCCACAACACGTGGGAATTATGGGAATACAATTCAAGATGAGACTTGGGTGGGAACACAGAGCCAAACCATATCATTCTGCCCCTGGCTCCTCCAAATCTCATGTTCTCACATTTCAAAACCAATCATGCCTTCCCAACAGTCCCCCAAAGTCTTAACTCATTTCAGCATTAACCCAAAAGTCCACAGTCCAAAGTCTCATTTGAGACAAGGCAAGTCCCTTCTGCCTATGAGCCTGAAAAATCAAAAGCAAGCTAGTTACTCGCTAGATACAGTGGGGGTACAGGTATTAAGTAAATACAGTCATTCCAAATGCGAGAAACTGGCCAAAACAAAGGGTTTACAGGGCCCATGCAAGTCCAAAATCCAGGGGGCCAGTCAAATTTTAAAGTTCCAGAGTGATCCCCTTTGACTCCAGGTCTCACATTCAGGTCACGCTGATGTAAGAGGTGGGTTCCCATGGTCTTGGGCAGCTCTGCCCCTGTGGCTTTTCAGGGTATAGCCTCACTCCTTGATGCCTTCATGGGCTGGCCCTGAGTGCCTTTTCCAGGTGCATGGTGCAGGCTGTCAGTGGATCTGCCATTCTGGGTTCTGGAGGACAGTGGCCTTCTTCTCATAGCTCTACTAGGTGGTGTCCCAATAGGGACTCTGTGTGGGGACTCCAACCCCACAATTCCTTTCTGCACTGCCCTAGCAGAGGTTCTCCATGAGGGCCCCACCCCTGCAGCAAACTTTTGCCTGGGCATCCAGGCATTTCCACACCTCTTCTGAAATCTAGGTGGAGGTTCCCAAACCTCAATTCTTGACTTCTGTGCACTTGCAGGCTCAACACCACATGGAAGCTGCCAAGGCTTCAGGCTTCCACCCTCTGAAGCAATAGCCTGAAATGTACCTTGGCCCCTTTTAGTCACAGCTGGAGTGGCTGGGATGTAGGGCACCAAGTCCCTAGACTGCACACAGCACGCAGACACTGGGCCCAGCCCACAGGCCTGCAGTGGGAGGAGCTGCAGTGAAGACCTCTGACATGCCCTGGAGATACTTTCTCCATTGTCTTGTGGATTAACATTTGACTCCTCATTACTTATACAAATTTTTATAGCCCAGCTTTAATTTCTCCTCAGAAAATACATTTATCTTTTCTATCACATTGTCAGGCTGCACATTTTTCACACTTTTATTCTCTGCTTCCCTTATGAAACTGAATGCCTTTAACAACACCCAACTCACATCTTGAATGCTTTGCTTCTTAGAAATTTCTTCCACCAGATATCCTAAACCATCTTTCTCAAGTTCAAAGTTCCACAGATCTCTAGGGCAGAGGCAAAATGTCACCAGTCTCTTTGCTAAAACATAACAAGAGTCAACTTTGCTCCAGTTCCCAACAAGTTCCTCGTCTCCATCTGAGACCACTTCAGCCTGGGCCTTATTGTCCATATCACTATCAGCATTTTGGGCAAAGCCATTCAACAAGTCTCTAGGAAGTTCCACAGTTTCCCACATTTTCCTGTCTTCATCTGAGCCTTCCAAACTGTTCCAACCTCTGCCTGTTCCCCAGTTCCAAAGTCGCTTCCACATCTTCAGGTATCTTTTCAGCAGCACCCCATTCTATTGGTACAATTAACTGTATTAGTTTGTTTTCACACTGCTGATAAAGACATACCTGAGACTGGGAAGAAAAAGAGGTTCAATTGGACTTACAGTTCCATGTGGCTGAGGAGGCCTCAGAATCATGGCGGGAGGTGAAAGGCACTTCTTACATGGTGGTAGCAAGAGAAAATGAGGAAGAGGCAAAAGTGGAAACCCCTGGTAGAACCATCAGATCTTGTGAGACTTATTCATCACCATGAGAACAGTATGGGAGAAACCATCCCATTGATTCAATTGTCTCCCACTGGGTCCTCCCACAACATGTGGGAATTATGGGAGTACAGTTCAAGTTGAGATTTGGGTGGGGACTCAGAGCCAAACCACATCAGGGCTCCTATTCAGAATACAAAAAGTCGTCAAATCCATTTTAAAAGGGCAGAAAACATAATGGGAAAATATGTAAATGTCTTCATCAGACATGCCGCAGGAGAGGAAATCCAAGTGACCAGTAAACATGCCGCAGGAGAGGAAATCCAAGTGACCAGTAAACAAAAAAGGCATTCAAATTCACTTGTAATCAGAAAGATGCAAATTCAGACCACAAGAAGAGCCTGTCCCCGCCATTATGTGGCTTGGGGTGGGAGTGAGAATTGTAGGCCACATACTATTCTAATGCAAAATCTTAAATCTAATTTATTAATCTGTTTAGTATTAGGTTTTTAGATTAGATTTTAAAATTAGATTTTAATTAAATCTAATACTAAATATTACAGTGAAGTATTTAAATGCTATCCATCAAGCTAGAAAAACTGATATAAAAGTTTTATCCTCTTAATTTACCAAATATACCTTCATAATGACAACATTGTAAATATAAAGCTACAGTTTTTATATGACAAAGTCATTAAAATATCAAAGAAGACTGAATTGAATTAATATTTGCACATCTGTGTGTTCTGTTAGTGGGCCTGTGGTATTTGGGTGAACAGTAAATAAATAATAATTCATAAGTGATATGTTCTTATTCCATGAGTTATTCTTCTTGCCTCATTTTAGCAAAACTGCTATATTGTAATCAATACTTTCACATAATTTTAATTTAAGTAACAATAATCTAAAGGGTTAAAATAGATCTTCAAGATATATATAATTTTATTAATTTTATCAAAATTTAAATGAAAACAAATACAA
>NW_016806392.1:2934306-2938413 GCF_001698545.2 Rhinopithecus bieti | reverse complement strand
TATTTAATTAAAGCCAAGAAATTTTAATTTTTTAAATAATTAAATCTTATTAAATGCTTTTATAAATTAAATGTCTACAATTTCAGTATTCAATGTCCACCTAGTTGTTTCTGGAAAGGACCCATATTCCAGATCATGTTTTTTTATGTCTAGATCAGTTATTCTCAACTGGGGACAAGTTTGCCCCACGAGAAACATTTGGCAACATTTGGAGACATTTTTGATTGTCACATTAAGGATGTGGTCCTGTTGACATCTAAGTGCATAGAAGCCAGGGATTCTGCTAAACATTCTACAATACACAGGACAGACACATGCAAGATTTATCTGGCCCCAAATGTCAATCATGTCAAGATTGCAAAGCCCTGGTATAGCCTTGCATAGATGCAAATGTAAAAAGGTCATTAGTTGGCTAACATGACGAAGCATTCCTCAGCTGTGATTCCTGGCTACCTCTGGAACTGTGAATTAGAACATGAAGAAAAGCAAGAAAATGGTGGTTGGTATGATTAGGAAATGGAACTCCAATATGCAAGAATCGATTGCATCCATGCCACAGGACAGAGTGGATTTAACCGTTAATTAATGTGTGTTTTCCCTTGCTAAGTGCTTCCTCCACTCTAATCCTTGTCAGCTCTCAAAGCAGTGCCAGCCTCTGATGTTGGCTGTGGCACAACCCACACACTTTCATGAAAATTGGCCAGAGTTACATTTTGTTGAGGACAGAGGGCCAGAAATATGGAGAAATGGTTCCCTGAGGCCTTGACAGTGTCAGAAAGAAATGTGAGGCTCTCTGGAGGGTGAGGCACAGTGCAGGAGTCCCTCTTGCCCAGGTTTGCGTGGTGCTGCTCTGTGACACTCCCACTTCCATGAACCCACCAGAATGGAAAAGAAATGAAAATGAAATGAACAACACGGTATACCAAGTGCTGACATAGGTGGAGCAATAGCCATCCACATACCCTGCTGGTGGGAGTGTAAATTTTGTGTTACACTTCTAACAAAAAAAAGTAATTAAGAAAAATATGCCATATTTACTATGTATTTCTTTGGAAACTAGCAGTATCTGCTGAAGCTTAACATACATACGCCCAACAATTCCAGTTCTAGGTACGTGCCCGACAATGTGGATGAGGCTGAGAGATACAATGCCTGTTCCTGTTAACAAATGCAGTGTATACTCTTTGTAGACAATTTAGAAAATTAAATGAACAGGAAAAAATGTTGCCATTTTTTCTATTTCCTAGAGATAAGCATTGTTAACATTTTCATACATTTTTTCATGTTTGTTTGATTTTTTAAAACTCTACATGTATATGTATAAAAGGTAAAAAAAATGCAGTATAGTATCTTGCTTTAAAAGCATTGTATTTTTCCATCTCATGCAATAGTTTGTTATGACATATTTTTAACAGCTGTAAATTATTCTAGCACATGAAGTAATTATTTAATCAGTCACTCTTATTGATAGGTATTGACGTTGTTTCCTGGTTTCTGCTACACATACACCTTTGCGTATCTCTCTGATTATTTCCTGGAGTGCATTTTACATGTGGCATGGCTACATCAAAGAGTCAGAAATATTTTCAAGGTTCCTGATGCATACTGTAAGTTGCTTTTCCAAAACACAGTGTTAACTCACATTCCCCTTCTGGAGTATATTGTACTTTCCTTCCATAGCACTTGCTGTAACTCTGAGCATTATTGTTTTTTAACCTTTGCCTATTTCATAGATGAAAAATGGTATTTTGTTTTTACTTACCTCTCCTTGATTGGTGGTGATACTAAATATATTTTTCTGATATTTTATTATTCTATAGGAAATTTGGAAGTCACTATTCTGAAAGAGCAGAGTTGGAGAGACTGAAGTTAACACTAAACAAGCAAAAATATTAGTAACAGGAAATATGTACAGTGCATATTCCACTGTATACAGTGCTAGCAAGCACTCTACAATAATTTCTGCCACAGCAGAGAAGCATAATATATGAATACCTGTAACTGATACTGTGAACACATTGGTATATAGGCTACTATACAAGTCCAACTTTATCTTTTTTCTCCCCATCTCTTTAAACTGTATTCACTGTGGAAGAAGCCATAACCCTGCCTGGGATGAAAACTCTAGTGTGACTTTTCTGCTCATACTTAGGTACTAGACAGTCTTATTTATACAAATAGGTTTAATTTGCTAGTTAGGTTGCCCAGAATCATGGACAGGTCAAGACTCCAAACTTTATTTATTTTGAGACAAGGTCTCACTCTGTCACCCAGGCTGGAGTGCTGGGGCGCAATCACGGCTCACTTAATCTTGAAATCCTGGGTTCAAGTGATCCTCCCACCTCAGCCTTCACAGTAGCTGGGACTACAGGGACATGCAGCATGCGAAGCTAATTTTAAAATGTTTTGTAGAGGTGAAGTCTCACTATGTTGCTGAGGTTGGTTTTAGACTGACCTCAAGTGATCTGCCTCAGCCTCCCAAAGAGCTGCGATTATAGGTATGAGCCACCACATTCAGACAAACTCCAGACTTGAGAATTTAGATTTAGAACTAAGTCTCCTCCCTCTCTCAGCCCCAGGTGGAATAGCACAGCTCCAGGTGAACTTGGGAGGGGACATGGTCACCATTCCTTCTTCCTCATCTTTCCTCTTGACTTGCTAAGGAAGTGGCCCTGGCCTTTTCTGATAGGGATACAGGACAAAGGATATAGAAAGTTCTTGGCCAGGCACAGTGGCTGATGCCTGTAATTCCAGCACTTTGGGAGGCCTAGGCAGGAGGATTGCTTGAACCCGGGAGTTGAAGACCAGCCTAGGCAACATGTTGAAACCCTGTCTCTACAAAAAATACAAAATCTAACTGGGTGTGGTGGCTCATGCCTGTGGTCCCAGCTACTTAGGAGGCTGAGGTGGGAAGACCATTTGAGCCCAGTAGGTCGAGGCTGTGGTAAGCCATGATCATGACCCTGCATTCTAGCCTGGGTGACAGAGTAAGACACTGTCTCAAAAAGAAAAAAAGCTCTTACTGGTTTGATACTGTCATAAGATGGTTTTTCATACTCTGGGAGTCTGGCAAGCCTTTAGAGCTAACTCTTTGATGAGTAAATTCATGGATTTATAGAGCTTTCCTGTTGGGTCCTAACTATGTTTCCAGAGAGAAAGGGAAATCCTTCTCCAGAACCCACTCCCTTCCCCACTCCTGGACCTTCAGTGGATCCTTCAGCACAGACCTCTAGGTGGAGTCCCAGCTGTTCTCTGTCTTCGGTGGCCCACTTCTAGCTCATGGGAAACATATGCCTGGTGGCAGTGCTGCTGTTTCTCAAGCTCAGCCTTTGATTCTGTCCCTCTCTCTGCTGCATGACTCAGTTTGGAAGCTGTAGTCTCTCACCTTAAATTTCGTCTGTCACATGTAAGAAATTAAATCTAATGACCCCCATAATTGCACCATTTCAACCTTCCTGAAGACTCTTGTAAAATTGGCTCTTGTAAAATAGGGTGCAGTGGAAATAATGATGTACCTTTTCCAGCTTAGACTTGAAGAGTCCTTGTATATGCTTCTGCTCACTTCCTTGGACCTCTGCCACTGTATATGAACAAACCCAGGCTAGTCTGCTGGGTGATGAGAGACAACATGGAGCAAAACTGGGTCAGTGGATTCATCTTAGACACATGAATGAGCTCAGACAAGATCAGCAGAACTGATTTGCTGGCCTAGCGGTCAACTCCACATGCATAAGTGAGATCATCCTAGACCAGCTAGCCCACAGTCAGTCTGAAGACTTGTGAGCTAAATAAACTCTTGTTATTTAAAGCCCCTGGGTTTTGGAGTGATTTGTTATACAGCAGTAGCTAACTGATACATCTCTGCTCCCATGGCTTGAGGCTTTGAATCTCACCTGCTTGGGAGGAAGTGGAGTGAGACTCCCAACTCTGCAGCAGCTCTCCCCAAAAATGTTTCTTCATTAAACCCTCTCTCCTTTTTAACTCTTTCAGTCACTTTAGATCTTTTCAGTGATTTTTGAGAAGTCTAATTCGTTCTGTGTCACCTAATTTGAACTTTCTCATTTTGGAAAATCAGTTATTATATATATTAAACTTCCAACTTAACAT
>NW_016806392.1:2903143-2930873 GCF_001698545.2 Rhinopithecus bieti | reverse complement strand
AAAAAAAAAAAAAAAAAAAAAACATGCTGTTACATATCTAGAAATATGATTGCTGGTTAAACTTTATCTTTCACTTAATGCAGGTGACTTATGAATAATTTAACTTATGGCTGCCAATGCCTGGTGTTTCTTCTCATTACTATCATTTTAATTTGTGAATCTGTTGTCACTGGTGGCCTTCGGTCACTGGGCAGAGTTACTCATCTATTGTGATGTCAAGCAAGTTCTGTCCTTCTTAAATTAGTCACCCCTAATATCTCAGGTATGGGTCAAACACTTTCTGATGTATGGAGGGCAGTTACAAATCCCCTCATTTAAGAGATGAAAATCAGATGAACAGATGAATGGACTTAGTTAACGTCAAAGTGCAGGGCCAGAGCCCAGGGTTCCTGACTCCTAGCAGACATGTTTCTTCTTCCCTCTCATTTCACCCCTGCGCCCATCCCAATCACATGGATCAAGGACTTTGTGGCCTTGTAGTCTCTTAATGAAGAGAAAACAATCAAAGATATAGACAGGTGCTTGGCTTGGGGCTTTCCTTAAAAAATCTGGACTAACGCTGCATTTAAAATCCCTCAAAGGCAAGGACCAGACATTCTCTTCAATAAACAGTAAACAAGCTGACTATAAAAGGAAAATTACAGTCGCATGGGGTTAT
Source organism: Rhinopithecus bieti (assembly GCF_001698545.2). NCBI lineage: Eukaryota > Metazoa > Chordata > Mammalia > Primates > Cercopithecidae > Rhinopithecus > Rhinopithecus bieti. The sequence goes on along the minus strand of NW_016806392.1, from coordinate 2,930,215 downwards.
ACAGCCTATTTATTTGAATTTCAGTTATTGTTACGAGAATTTATGGTATATTTATCATCATGAAAAGCGTTTATCTTTAGGCAACTGAAGCAATAAGAAAAGCGTAGTATTTAATTTTACCCTCAACATTTCCTTTAATCCAATCTGACACCACAAAAAAAGAATCAGTTAGAATTTACTGGCGCAGGATAATTCCTAATTCTCAGATGGCAGCTGCCAGAAAAGCTAATTAATTCAGATTGACTGCCATTTTTATTTGGATTTTTAAAAAATGAATGAGGGTAGCAGATCAATAACATATGTGCAGTCTGGCCTCAAATTTTAAAACGTTATCTGCCAGCTGGGTTCTGCATCCTTCTTTCATCCTACAGAGAGAAGTTTCTGGGAGGACAGTGTCCTTCAAATATTAGCAAAAGTCAAAGCCGTCTTGGCTGAGTTTGAGAGCAGGGCACCTGGGGAATGTCTGGGTACTGAATTCAGACAGGTCTGATCTCGCTGTCACTAACTGTGACTGTGGGCAAGCAGATTCTGGGCTTCAGTTTTCTCATCTGTAAAATGGGCATGATGTTCCCCACTGCAGAGGCTGCTGAAGGGAATCAAATTGCAGAGTAGGTGATCACTGGATGACAGTAAGAACATCACAGGGCCAGGCGCGGTGGCTCATGTCTATAATCCCAGCACTTTGGGAGACTGAGGTGGGCAGATCACCTGAGGTCAGGAGTTCAAGACTAGCCTGGCCAACATGGTGAGACCTCGTCTCTACTAAAAATACAAAAATTAGCCAGGCGTGGTGGCACATGCCTTTAATCCTAGCTACTGGGGAGGCTGAGACACCAGAATCACTTGAACCCGGGAGACAGAGGCTGCAGTGAGCCGAGATCACACCACTGCACTCCAGCCTGGGTGACAAAGTGAGACACTGCCCCAAAAAGAAAACAAACAAAAAAAAGAACATCGTAGACGATGTACCCTATCACATGTCACACCAGGTCCTCAATGTAAGTGTTGTCTTTTAGAAAAGGTTCATCCCTTCATTCATTTGTTCAACAAACAGTATTTACTGGGCACGTAAACCGGGTCATAGCATGGGTGCTGTGGGTATGCACCAGTGAACAAGACCAACTGGGTCCAGACCAGGATGGTGCTGACATTCTCACTAGGGAGACAGTCAGTACACAAGTAAACAAATAATCTTTGGAAAAAATGAAGCAGGTCCATGAGCTAGAGAGTGAGGAGTGAGAGCACGTGGCCAGGGAGACCACAGGCCTTAGGGCTAAGACTGGGCTGATGAGAAGGAGCCAACCTTGTGAGATGAAGGAGAAAGACCAAGTGCATAGGCCTCAGGGGTCTGAGCGTGGAATATGGCTGGAGGAGTGGGCATGCGCCAGATTGCATGGGACTTCTAATCAGGGATTTCAAATGTTTTCTGTAAAGGATGTAGGCATTATGGCCCTTTATGGGTCTCTGTTACAATCACTCAGTTCTGCCCTTGTAGCTGATAGCAGCCATAGACAATATGCAAAGATTGGGCATGGCTGTATTCCAACAAAACTTTATTGACAAAACTGATGACAAGCAGGATTTGGTCCACAGGTTGCAGTTTTCCAGCCTTTGTTTTAAGTCATGGCAGAGAGTTTCAAGTTGATTCCAGGTACAATAGATTGCCACTTTAAGCAGGGATATGACCTTATTAGATCCATGCTTATGACTTTGATCTGAGGTTTTGCATCAATAATAAGCTGAATTATAGCAGGGCCCCCAGATTTTCTGAACAGAATCCAGGAGTGTCCACATGCTGTGCAGGGCTGGTCAGGAAAAGGATTAAAAGAAGAGGAAGGAGGAGGAGGAGCAAGAGGAGGAACAGAAGAACAAGAGGAAGAATGAAAAGACAGACAAGGAGAAGGAGATGGGAAGAAGAAAAAGAAGGAGAAGAAAGAGAAGGAGGAGAAGGAGTAGAGGGAAGAGGAGAAGAAGGAGAAGGAGATGGGAAGAAGAAAAAGAAGAAGAAAGAGAAGGAGGAGAAGAGGGAGGAGGAGGAGACATATTCCTTGTATTGAATAAAAGGAGGCTTTTTGGTCTGGCTTCTTCCTCTAACATTATACCTGCAAGGCACCTCTTTTGTGAGTGGTGGTATTAGGTTTATCATCATTGTTCTAAGGTAGGCCATTGTGTGACTACATCACAACTTGTTTGTGCATTTTTCTGTTAGTTACATCCCAAGGAGTACATGGGTACCTAGGAGGCCTCAAAAGCTGAATTCAGATGTTGGGTCACAGTCTGGGTCCCACAGCCAGGCAGGCCCTGGGTCAGCATCTGGTGCTGGGATTCTAGGGGATCTGGAGCCCCACAGTGGCTTCCATGGGTCCTGATAGACAGGGAGGAACAAGCTTGTGAGTGTGAGTCCCTGACAAGCCCTGGCCCAGCCCTCCACTCTTCCACGCTTCTGGTTTATTTCAGATAAAGAGCATCAACAGCCTAGATCTGAGCCTGGCAGGTGGACAGTGGAGGTGGGGATGGGGTGGTGGGAGGGGAGCTTTCTACTCTTGGTTTGGTTCATTCATCCCCACTCTTGGTTCAGCAGACACATGCTGAAACAACCACACCTGTCCTAGAAAGATGAAGAGTTTTCATGAGATTAGGAGAATAGCCACTGGTGGGAACTCCCCATTTCTCTCCTCTCTTCCTACCCCCCAGGCCCTGCCTGGGACTTCCCTGGGTATTCACTAGCCCTGCCAGGCTACCAGAGCCTCTATGCCCCAGCCTGCCCCTCTGGCCAAAGCAGACCTGCACCTGGTGGGAGGGAGAGGCACCTTGTCCTGGTGCTCGCACACTGGCTGGCAGACACGTGACACCCAGGAGCCCCCTGAGGCTGGGGCCACCCCACGTTACTGCATTGTCCACCACTTGCAGGTGTGCCAGTTGTTAGGCTGAGGAATACCACATCTGCCTCCCCTCAGACAGTTGGAGTGAGAGCTACTTGGATGGCTAGCCTTGATCCTTGATAGCAGGGCTACAGACAACAAGAGTAATAGTAACCATAATAGAGATGATGATAAGGCTAACTAGAGCTAATGTTCCTCAGCTCTTACCACATTCCAGGTACAGTTCTAATCCTCATAACCTCACTTTGCGGTGGGTACACAGGAGGGGTATAAAGAAAGGGTAAGTAGTCTGGGTGCAGTGGTTCATGCCTGTAATCCCAGCACTTTGGGAGGCCAAGGTGGGCAGATCACTTGAGGTCAAGAGTTCAAGACCAGTCTGGCCAACATGGTGAAACACTGTCTCTACTAAAAATACAAAAACTAGTCCAGCGTGGTGGTGCACACCTGGAGTCCCAGCTACTCAGGAGGGTGAGGCAGGAGAATTGTTTGAACCTGGGAGGTGGAGGTTGCAGTGAGCTAAGATTGCACCACTGCACTCTAGCCTGGGCGATAGAGCGAGAATCTGTCTCAAAAAAAAAAAAAAAAGACAAGTAGAGGGTGGTAAGGTGGCCTGAAGGTTGGGAGACAGGGAGGGAGAGGGACGTGCCAGGTGGATCAGTATCTCAGCCAGTGCTGTGGAGAGAAGGGTGCGAGAGCATGTGGTGGGAGGCTGGGTAGGGCAAGCACTCATGGGGATGCTGCCTGCGGAGGTGTTTGGGCCTTATTCTGGAGGAGACACACACTGCACACTATTTTGTAGTGATTTATTGATCTACACATCTTGCTCCACCTCATTTCCTCTCATACAGCAACAGTGATAAGGACAGTGGCTGAAAATACAAGTGGTGTCAGCAATGATCCACTGATGTGAGTCCCTCTGTTCTTTCCCATCTCCTGCCAGCCTCCAACATGTTGCATGTGGTTCTTCATAGGACTCTCCCCCATGCTGTTTAAAGGTATGTGTGAAACCTTCCTCACAGCAATGTCACCCAATACCAGAAGAAAGAACACAATGAAGTCAACGGTGAGAATTTAGAACAAGCTGCTTGTCAGCTCTAATTGCTGCCCTGGGTCTCTACTTCATCAGCACCCTCTCCTCCCCACCAGATATTCCCATCAGCTCCCTTGGCTGTAAATTCCATGCATATGTGCTAATGAGCCCCCAACATGTGTCTTGCCAGTCTTGACTGCTCCTCTAAGCTCCAAACTCATATATCGAACTGCCTACTTGACATCTCCATGTAGATGGGTAATAGGGTCTCAACCTCAGCATGTCCAAACAAGAACTCTTGATCTCCCTGGAATGTGCTCTTTCCCTAAACTTCCCTGCTTCATTTCTTAAGCCAGAATCTCTGATGTTATCCCAGGTTCCTTCTTTTCCTCATCCTACTCATCCAGTTGCTTGGAAAGTGTTTATCCCCAACATGGTGATAGCTTGTTGAGAGACAAAGGTGCACCAATCCACAGCTTGATGTTGCATCAAGTAGAAGATGACCAGGTGGCCTGAAGGGTGGGGCTAAGATGCACCATCTTACTTGATGGTGCATCCAACGTAGCTGGGATCACCCTTGTCTCGCCATGTCTCTTGCAACATTTGTCACTGAGACCGCCATAGCCTCTCACCATGGATGACTGCGTCAGTACCCTGACTGGTTTACAGGGTTCCAAAGTATCCATTCCAGCCCATTTCTCCAGGTTCATCTAGTGCCACTCTTCCCTTTGCTTATCTCTTCCCAGTCTCCACCCAACTGAGCTCCTTCCCGCCTCAGAGCCTTTGCACATGCTCCTCTCTCTGCCTGGAATGCTATTTCCACCCTCTTCATATAAGTGAATCCCGCCTTTCCAGTGTCATGTTTTCAGAGCAGCCTTAACATATGTATCTGAGGTAGAATCCCTCCCGCTGTTCTTTGCTGGAACTCGACTTGTTTCTGTAAAACTCATATTACAATTCATGTAATTTCATTTACAGGTCTATTTGTTTGTTGCCTGTGCCCCCTTAATGGAGTTAGCTGTAGTTCTCTTTCCCCAGCACGTAGAACAGTTCCTGGCACATACATGTATTTGATAAATTAATTATAGAATGAATGCAGATGGTATAATGCCTTTATTTGTCTGCTGATTAGAAAGAACAAAAATCCTTTCAAAAGCATACATAAATGAGGCATAATTTATTTATGGGACTTTTTTGCTGATGTATATTTCCTATGTGATGCATCACATTTAGGTCAAAAAAATATCAAAAGTGACAGGGCTCTAAAGAACTGCTTAGTTGACAAAGACAAAAGCTCTGGGCCAGAGACCCTGGGGGAGGCAGCTGTGTGTGATGGCCTTGCTGGGCTGGATATACCGGGTCCATCTACAAAGGTCTGTTGTGTGATTATAGCACTCAGCCCTGCTCAATTATGCAATTCAGATAAGCTAAATTACCTAGGGCCTGTGGCAGCAAAGAATCTTTCCTGGCAGAGCCCTGGTCTTGTTTCCAGGATACAAAACCCGTTTCTTCTGGACCGAGGTCCAAATTCACACTTGGCGGTGAGGGGCAGGACCCACCACAAGGAAAGCATCTGTTTTTCAGAAAGAAAAGGATAATGATGAAAAGAAACCATGGGGTGCTGGCTTTAAGGAATGAGGTGCTGTGAGGACAGTTACACAGAGTGTTAGCAGGAGTGGGGCTTAATCCTTATCTATCACTCTGGGGAAGTCACTTGACTTCTTTAGGCCTAAATTTCTGAATCTGAAAGCCGCGGTTCCCAAACTTCCTCTATATATGCTTTAAAAACAAGTTTTCTAGCCTGGGCAACATAGTGAGACCTTGTCTCTATTAATAATAATTTAAAAATTAGGCCGGAAGTACTGGTTTATGCCTGTAATCCCAGCACTTTGGGAGGCCGAGGTGGGCGGATTGCTTGAGGTCAGGAGTTCCAGACCAGCCTGGCCAACATGGCATAACCCCATCTCTACTAAAAATACAAAAATTAGCCTGCGTAGTGGCACTTGCCTGTAATCCCAGCTACTGGGGAGGCTGAGGCAGGAGAATTAATTGCTTGAACCCTGGAGGCGGAGGTTGTAGTAAACTGAGATTGTGCCACTGCACTCCAGCCTGGGTGACAGAACAGCTTGGGTGACAGTGAGTCTCAAAAAACAAAAAACAAAAAATTTCTGAGGTTTAATTCATTTTAAGTAGACAGTTCAAGGCTTTGACAAGTGTGTACACCTATGTAATGACCACCCTACTCAAGATATGGCACATTTCCATAATTCCCACACATTCTGTGTCCCCATCCGATTAGTCCTCTTTTGCTCAACACTGGTTGGGATGACTCACAGTGCTGTGTGCATCAGTAGCTCCCTCTTTTTCACTGCTGAGTAGAGGCCCATTGTTCCAGTCAGCTCAGGCTGCTATAACAGTGCCATAGACTCAAGTGGCTTATAAACAAGATATTTCTCTTTCATAGTTTTGGAGGCTGGAAGTCTGAGATCAGGGTGCCAGCATGGTCAGGTTCTGAGGAGAGCTCTCTTCCAGGCTGCAAACTGCTGACTCCTCAGTGTGTCCTCACATGGTGGAAAGAGGCAAGAGAGCCCTCTGGGGTGACTTTCATAAGGGCACTAATCCCATTCATGAAGGCTCCACCCTCCTGACCTAATCATCTACCAAAGGCCCCACCTCCTAATACCATCACCTTGGGGTTTAGGGTCTTAACACACAAACATTCAGTCCATAACACCCACTGTTTAAATACACCGCAGTTTGTATACCCTTTCACCTGTTGGTGGACATTTGGATTTGGCTTGTTTCCAGTTTAGGGTTACTATGAATAAGGTTGTTACGTACAAATCTTTGTATAGGCAGATGTTTTCATTTTTCTTAAGTGAATTCCTAGGAGTACCAGGTTTGTTAGACGCAGAACTCTGATATGTTAGGAGGATTACAGTGAAATATGGGTGGGTTCCTGGAACTATGCCCTTACACCCATGGTAATCCAAGTCACCTCTATGGGACCCAAGCGGTCCTGTGGTTTTCAGCCAACCCTTCTGTGTGGTCAGTCTGATCTGCCTGAGGGCCCCTCTCAAAAAGGGGAACCCTTCTCTGGCTGCAGGTATGGGTACAACGAGAGAAGCCTTCTCTTGCTCTAGTGAGTCAACACTAAGATTTTCTGACCAGGAAAAATCCAGGATACAAACGAGCATCCACTCCTGATTTATTATAAATTATGGTGTGTATGATCTATCACAAAAAAACTTAAATCGATAGTAAATGATTATAAATGTCACATACTTGAACTTACAAATCCACTCAATTTTCCTGAAATTTTCCATTTTTCCAGTGAAAATGATGAGAAAATCTAAATGCTTTGTATAGATTATTGGTGGAATTCATTTTTGTAACTCTTTCAGTAGAACAGGATATTATCTAGACTCTTGTTATTCAAAGTGTGGACTCAAGCAGGCAACATTTTACTTTTTGTAAAATAAAATTTACATTTTATTTATTAAGATATTTTCTCTAAATACTTCTGTCCCCTTTAGTGTCTTCACTAATGCTCTGAACCTAAGTCTAGGGCAGTTTTTGTATGATTCATTTTGGAGAAAACTTGGCATGTTACAGATAGGAAGCTGTTTTGTGTGCAGATGGTAAGACATGACAGTAAAAACTAGTCTATATGATTATTAAGGTGAAAAAATTTTTAAGAGACAGGGTCTCACTTTGTTGCCTAGGTTGAAGTATAGTGGCATGATCATAGCTCACTGCAGCTGCAAACTCCTGGGCTCAATAAATCCTCCTACCCTAGCCTCCCAAGTAGGTATGCACTACTAATCCCACCTAATTTTTTATTTTTTTGAAGTGATGGGGTTTTGCTATGTTGCCCAGGCTGCTCTTGAACTCCTGGCCTCAAGAAATCCTCCTGTCTCAGTCTTCCAAAGTGCTGGGATATAGGCATGAGCCACTGTGCCCAGCCTCTTTTTATTTCTTAAACCAAAGTATCTACTCCCAGCTTGAGTTATGTTGCAGACAATATAAATTTTTCCTTCAATTACGTCATTTTTTCAGAAATCATATTCTTCTATTTTACTGCTAATAAAAATATGCAATTAGAAATCCTAAATGAAGATGGGTGCAAAAAATATATATTGGAAATCTGTTAGAAAATTGAAATTTACCACATGATATGGTTTGGCTGTGTGCCTAACCAAATCTCATCTTGAATCGTAGTTCCCATAATCTCCACATGTCGTGGGAGAGACCAGGTGGAGATAACTGAATCATGGGGGAAGTTTCCCCCATTCTGTTCTTGTGATAGTGAGTTAGTTCTCATGAGAGCTCATGGTTTTACATATGGCTTTTCCCCCTTTTGCTCAGCACTTCTCCTTGCTGCTGCCATGTGAAGAAGGATGTGTTTGCTTCCACATCCAACATGATTGTAAGTTTCCTGAGGACTCCCTAGCCATGCAGAACTGTGAGTCAATTAAACTTAATTCCTTTATAAATTACCCGGTCTTGGATAGTCCTTTATAGTAGCATGAGAACAGACTAATACGCCACACAACACACTACCTCTACCCCTGCTTCTCAGGTGCTGGGTTCAGAACAACCAGGATGAAAAATATGTAAGCCTCCACCTGACATGTGATATTATTTTGACTAGTACATTTCAGATTGCCAACCTATACATACTGTGGCATCATTTTCATAGGACATACAATTTCTATTAGGCATAATCTCAAACATTAAATAAAATGGTAAGAAGAGAGTTGCAAGAGTACTGAAATTGGAATCAGAAGTCCTGGAGTCTGGTTTTACACTTAAATGTTGGCCAGTTCTCTGCCTTAAGCAGAACTTTTTCTTACGTTAACCTCTCTTGCCTCAGTTTCTGCACTTTAAATATTTAAAACAAATATTGAATTAGATCATTCCAATGGACATTGCTAGGTCTGAAATGCTATTATGACAACCATTTCATTTACCTAAGCCCAAAGGAGACATTTTAAGTCCTGATACATTCCTACAGATACTGCAAAATTCCAAGGCTCAAGTCTCATCGAGACCACCTAAATCTGTGAATATGACTTTAATTTGCCTTTTTCACTTAATTATCATCCATATTGATTTTCAAAATTTCTGAGATATAGAAAATGCATGATCCAACAGCAGATGTGGAAGGAAAAGAGGAAAATGACCTGTACTTCAACCAGGGCAATTCTTTTCCTTCTCCTATATGGCTCTGCCAATTAAATGGAGATCCATGCTCTTTATATTGAAGGCAAATTTTTATCCATTTCTCTTTCTCTGAATCAATCTATATGACTTTCCCTTGCTGGAAAAGAAAAGAAGACGCTCCAAATTCTACTTCTACTAAGCTCTAGTTATTAGGAGCTTTTTCCATATCTTAACTAGTTTCCACAATTGTCAAAAGTCCATTTTCTGAATTTTCCATTATGAAACCTATACTGTATATAATGCTATATATAATATATTATAACCTATATAATATAGGCTACATAAGTAATAGAAAATTCAGAAAATGGACTTTGGATTATATAGATATACACACATATATATACATATACATATATGTGTGTGTATATATATATGAATCCTAAGAGAAGATGGAAGGTTATTGTGTTATACTTTTCTCTGAAAACAGGCTGCTTTCAGGGTTGTTTCAGGAAGTCACTGTCTACCTTGATTTTAGCTTGCATAGACATGAGGTTTCCGCTCTCTCGATAACCCATTGCCATGCAGCTTTCCTGGGGTTAGGAAGTTTCTGGCTTTGAACCACCATGTTCCTTGTTTTTGAGGGGAACAGACAGCAGCTTCATTATTGACATGAAGGCTGATATTACTCAGCTGCTAACCCATTAGTTATTTTCACTTGGCTAACACAGCCCAAGGAGCTGCGTCCAAAGCTCCTTCCCATCTGCTTACTTTGGGTGCGCTCTTCCTCAGTTTCCCTTCATGCTTTAGATGAAAGAATCTCCACAGTAAACAGAGATGAACACTCACATCCACAGAAGAGCATTCCCAATATTTTCTTCTGCAATCAATTGGTAGAATATATTTACATTCAATATATTTATATGGTCCGGTATGTTTCTCTATGAACAGAAATTTTAAGGATTGCCCCTTTCTCCTTTGTGAGAAAGTAAAAACACAGCCCTGCAACACAACAGTGGTGTGGTAACTCTAAGTGATGTTACAGTTCACAAGTACCCCAATAGTGGACAACTGCCACAATCATTAATGCAACAGTTCTGGAGGCAGGGGCTGCTCATCGCTCACAATGCCAAAGATACTGTGGGCTCTGAGAAATTTATTTCTGCCTGGCCAGTGTGTGTGTGTATATATATACTCTTAATGAGAATGTCTTCAGAGTGACATTTATTCTCCATTTGGCACAGTCCTTACCACTCCTGATTGTACTCTCATCAGTTTCACACGTTTCCATCATCAGCCTGGCTCCTGGAAGCATTTCTGTGTACAACTCTTGCCCATTTCCCTTGCCCAATGATGATAATCATCATTTATCCCACCATTACACTTCTCTTTGAATATTTCTAATTGACCTTTAGCCTCACTGATTCATGACGATGGTAATGCGCTAACATCTTCTGCAGTGGGTGCTCTGCTAACCCTGGATGAATCAGCCCTGGCCCGTCTTGCGTTTGGACTGTTTGTCCTTCCTGTGTTCATAGCTGTAATTTATCCTTGTGGATATAAAATCTGTTGATACATGTCCCCTTTTACTGAAGTCTTAAAATATTCAAATCTGTCATTCCAAGTTACTAGCGATAACATCCTGTTTGGTTTCCTTTGCAGGGCCAATATATTTGTCTGTCTTATCAGCCATTAAAATAGGGTTACATGCGGTGAACTCTGATGAACCATGCCTGTGGAGGTAACAGAGGTATAGATATTCCCCCAAATAACTTGCATCAACCTTGGAATATAATAACTCACTTAACCATACATATGCATTTTAAGGATAATGCATGTGGCTACTTCATGCTCAAATTAATTCTCTCTCAGGGCAGCCCTCTTGTCAGCATTCTGGCAGCAGGGAGTAAGGTAAGTTTATATAAATTTCACTATGAGTTACCACTGACTGAAATAACTGTCATATAGGCCCCAGCCTAATCCACCTGCTCCAGGCTCGGTCTGAACTATGACTTGGACAGGTGGGTGGGCTGAAAAAGGAAGGATGCATGAAAGCCTCTGGCTATGAGCCTTCCCTCCCATACCCATGGCAGACATCACTGATGGTTCAATGCCTCGTGAGGGTCTTTATCAGCTAGTGATATTTACCTGGGCATGAGTTTTCAGGGAGGGGTAACTGTTATTCATTATTCCTTATTTAAATAATAATGATGTGATTTCTCAGAATAATTCATATTCCACTAAATTTAAAAGCACTGTAGATGTCAGCTTGACTGCCATTTCCAGCTTGTGCCCCTATGATGAGGCCTGAGAGTAGACACATTCTATTCTCTACGCCAGTTCCCCCATTCAGGGGAAAGACCCAGAGGACAACACACTTGCATGAAAACCTTCCCAGCCATGAACATCGAGCAAGCAGTTCTGCACTGATAAAAAGGAACAGAGCTCTGTGGACCTCCTGACATACCATAAAAGAGAGAAGGACCAAGACAAACACACAGAACAACTGTCCACAGAGGTAGTAATGGAGAGAAAAAAATTTGGAAGGATCTAAATGGGTTCTAATTACAGTCACAAAATAGGAATGGCACCCATAAAAAGAAGTAATCATCAGAAAAAAAGGTCTTAAAACAGGAAATATTAAAGCCAGCATCACATGAATCAATCTAAGAACTGAACAAGAAAGCATCAAGAAAGTCTCCTAAGACATGGAACTAAAGCACAAGAGATGAACAAAGTGAAGGACAGTTAAGGGACCCTGTGGATTGATCTAGGAGATTTAACATCCATCTACAATCATCCCTATGGTGTCTGCGGGGCATTGGTTCCAGGACCCCCGCAGACATAAAAAATCCATGAATGCTCAAGTTCTGTATATAAAATGGTGTCATATTTGCATACAATCCATGCACATCTTCTAGTATCCTTTAAATAATCCCTAGATTACTTATAATACCTAATACAATGTAAAAGCTATGTAAATAGCTGTTATACTCTATTGTTTAGGAAATAACGACAAGAAAAAAAAGGTCTGTACGCATTCAGTGCAGACACAACCATCCTTTGTTCATTTATTTTTTTATTTATTTTTTTTTTTTTTTTTTTTTTTTTTTTTTTTGCTGGACACCATTAATTAGAGGCACATCTTTTTTACAAAAATATTTTCTATCCACTGTTAGTTGAACCTACAAATGTGGATTCCATGGAAACAAAAGGCCAGCTGTAATAGGAATTCCGGAAAGAATAGGCAGAATAGAGAGATTATAATTAAATAAATAGTAGAAAGATATTTCCAGAGTTGACACACAAGATTTCATAATAAGAGGGCCTATCAGTGATCAAGCAGGACGTTAAATATCACTGACACACTAAAGACTCTCAAACCTGTGTCCCTGATGTCTCGCTGCCTAGACCATCTGACATATACACTGGATCCATCAGTCTATCTGGCACGTCAGTTTAGACAGGTCCTAACAGCACTTTTAATGTTTTTCTCCAAACCTGCTTTCCCCCAGGTCTTGCTGCTTTCATTGAATGACATGCTGTTTCACCTGAGTTCATTGCTCAGGTGAAAACCAAGGAGCCATCCTTGATTTCATTTCCCTTCCTCCTGCATCCAATTAAGATCGCACATCTGATGACATCTCCCCATCTCTACGGCCATATTCTATTCCAAACCACCATCATTGCTTGCCTGGTTGACAGCAATAGCTTTCTAACAGATCTTCCTGTTCCTCCTCTAGGCCCTTTATAATCCCATTTTCCATACAACAGCGAGAGTGATCTTTAAAGTAGAAATCAGATTATATTCCTTCCTAATTTATCCAGAATAAGATCCGAGCTCTTTGCAGGCTCTGCAGGGTCTATCTCCTATTTGGCTCTCGGACCTCATCTCCTACCCCTTTCAAGCTTTGATTACAAATTATCCAGTCACCCTGGCATGTTTCTGTTTCCAGACATTCAGTCCATTCCTGCCTTGGTCCTTTGGGGTTGTGTTGCCTTTTTTCTAGTGCTCCTTCCCAGATCGCTACATGGCTCCTTCTCATGATTCAGAGCTCTGCTTCAGTGTCACTTTAGGGAGGCTCCCCATCCCTAATCACCTCATCCAAAGCACCTCCTCATTCTGCACCAGTTTACAATGACCTGTTCCATTCTCCTGTTGTATTTTCTTGGTATTTATCAATATCTGAAGGTTTCTCTTCTGCTCATTTGTTTATATTTTATTGTCTATTTCCCACATTAGAATGTAACCTCCATAAGAACCTCCATAAGATCTTATGTAACCTCCATAAGATCTTATCGCTTCATTCCCAGCCTCTAGGGTTCCTAGCAATCGATATCTATAATAACTGTTTGTTGAATGAATGAATAAACTTATATGTATCATTACAACATTTTAGAACAGCAAAAAAGCAATAATAAATCCAAAAAGTTCTCAGGAAAATGAAACAGATTGCTTACAAAGGAATAAGATCAGAAATGTACCTGTTTTCTCATAAGCAATATTGGTTCCAGACAAAAAAAAGTAGTGATACTTCAAGGTTCCAAGAGTAAATGGTTTTGAGCCTAGAATTAGATATTCAGCCAAACTTTCAATCAAATATGGGAACAGTAAATAATTTTTGAATGTGGAAAGACTCAGAAAATCTGCCTTCTATAAACACTTTATGAAAGAATGACTCACAAATATACTCAGAAAAAAAGAGAAAAAAAAAGAAAGAAGAATATAGAATGCAAGAAACAGCAATATATACTCAAATTAAGTCAGCATGGAAACAACTAAAAGTGAATTCGCGAATTAAACCTGTGCAGCATGCCTAACAAGTAATTTGTCCAAATTTAAACAAGAAATCAGGCGGTTCAGAGAAAAAAAATCTTCAAAAGAAAATAAGCTGTAGGCTAGGTGTGGTGGCTCACGCCTGAAATCCCAGCACTTTGGGAGGTCGAGGCGGGTGGATTTCTTGAGCTCAGGTGTTCAAGACCAGCCTGGGCAACATGGCATAACCCTGTCTCTATAAAAAGTACAAAAATTAGCTGGGCATGATGGGGGGTGCCTGTAATCCCAGCTACTTCAGAGTCTGAGGCACAAGAATCATGTGAACCCGGGAGGCAGAGGTTGCAGTGAGCTGAGATCACACCACTGCACTCCAGCCTAGGTGACAGAGAGAGACTCTGTCTCAAATAATAATAATAATAATAATGATAAGTTGTAACATATTACATGATTAAGAAAGAAAAATTTTACTGATAAGGGAAAGGCGTGAAATAATAGTAATAATAATATAGTATATTCCCTACTCCATTCCTACTTCCAACTGTTTTCTCCTAATTTTATGTTATATTTTCTTTTAAGATATAAAATGAGCTTTAGTAAGGTATAATTTACATACAATAAAATGTAAAGATATCAAATGTATAATTCAATGAGTTTTGACAGATGTCAAGTACATTGTAACTACAACTAGGTACACTAGTACTATTTGTACTAGTTGTATACTAGTTGAAACCAGGTGTACTACACCAATCATGATTTTGACTTGTTACATCTATATTACATGTAAATCACTCCAGGAAGTTCCCTTTGGGGTCAACTCCCACTACAACCCACCCCACTCCAGGAAACCACTCACATGATTTCTACTACTATCTCTTAGTTTTGCCTATTCTAGACCTAATGGAATTATGCTGTATGTTGTCTGTAGTGTCTGGACTTATTCACTCAGCAAGAAGTTTTATAGAGTCACCCGTTTGTTGCAGGTATCACCTTATTCTTACAGTTGAACATACGTGTATTTCCTGAATATAGTGCAATTTGTTTTTCCATTTTTGTATTAATGGTCATTTGGGTAGTTTAAGGTTTTTGAGTATTATGAATATGAATAAAGCTACTATAAATATTCTTGTGTGAGTCTTACAGTAGATATAAGTTGGAATTAGAATTGTTAGTTCTTAGGTCAGGTGTATGTTTTACAATATTTAAAAATGTCCAACTATTTTCCAAAGTGTGTACCATTTTCTTTCCAACAGTGATGTATGAGAATTACATTTTCACCAACATTTAGTATTGCCAGTTGTATTAGTCCATTTTCACACTGCTGATAAAGACATATTGGAGACTGGGCAATTTACAAAGGAAAGAGGTTTGATGGACTCACAGTTCCAAGTGGCTGAGGAGGCCTTACAATCATGGTGAGGGCAAGGAGGAACAAGTCATGTCTCACATGGATGGCAGCAGGTAGAGAGCTTGTGCAGGAAAATTCCACCTTATAAAACCATCAGATCTTGTGAGACCTATTCGCTATAATGAGAACAGCATGGGAAAGACCTGCCCCCATGATTCCGCTACCTCCCACCAGGTCCCTCCCACAACATGTGGAAATTCAAGATGAGATTTGAGTGGGGACACAGCCAAACCATGTCATCAGTCTTTAAAATTTTATCCATATTAGCGAGTGTGGAGTGACATATGTTGTGGTTTTAATTTCCATTTCCCTAATGACTTAAAAAGTTGAACATCTTTTCAAGTGCTTTTTGGCTATTGTTATATTTTATATCAATTGTCCTTTATCTATGATTTTTATCATATTGGTTTGCTTTCTGACTGTCGAGTTGTAGGAGTTCTTTAAATATTCTGGAAACAAGTCCTTTATCAAATACAGTATTGCAAATACTTTCTCCCAGTCTGTGGCTTGAGTTTTGTCTTAATAGTGTCATTTGAAGGGCAGAAGTTTATTTTAAAATCAAATTTATGAAGTTTTTGTATTTAATAATGCCAGTTGTTTTCTATTTTTCTATTTGTCCCATGTATTCTTTGCTCCTTTTTCCCCTTTTCCTGCTTTCTTTTAAGTACTTTTTAAATTCTATTTTACTTCCTTTGTTGGCTTATTAGCTATAACTCTTTATTTTGTTATTTTAGTAGTTTCCCAGGGCTTATAGTCTACATCATTAACATATTGTAGCCTATTTTAAGTGCAATTATGCCATTTCATACATAGCATAAGAACTCTGCAATAATATACTTCCATTTCTCCCCTCTAGGAATTTGTGCAATTGTTGTCATACTATGTATGCATATAAAGCCCACATTGCATTGTTATTTTTGAAACAGTCACTTATCTTTTAAAGAGATTTAAGCAATAAGAAAAAAATTAAAATGTATTTATTTAATATATGTGTAGTTACCATTTCAAGCACTCTTCTTTTTTTGTGTGAGTAGATCAATATTTCTATCTGGTTTCATTTTCTACTTCCTGAGAACTTAAAAAACTGTTCTTTCAATGTGAGTCTGTTGGTAATGAATTGCTTCAGCTTTTGTACATACAAAATAATTTTTATTTTTCTACTCTTACAAGACACTTTTTGCTGGTATAGAAATCTAGGAAGAGTTTTTTATTGGAGTCAGTACACTGAAGATATTGCTTCACTACCTTCTCACTTACATTGTTTCTGAAGACAAACTGCTACCATCCTTATTTTTGCTCTTCTATATAAAATGTCCTGGTTTCTCTAACTTCCTATACAATTTTTTTTCTTTATCACTGTGGGTTTTAAACAATTTAACTATGGTATGTGCCATGGTGTAGTTTTCTTCATGCATCTTATGCCTGGGGTTTGTTGAGCTTCCTGAATCTGTGGGTTTACAATGTACACCAAATATGAAAAATGTTTGGATATTATTTTTTCAACTTTTTTTCTGTGCTGCCCACTCACTCCTGTCCTTCAGACACTCCAATTACATTTACATGAGGCCACTTGAAGCTGTCCCACAGCTCACTGATATTCTGTTCATTAAAAAAAATTATTTTAAATTTTTGTGGGCACCTAGTAGGTGTGTATATTTACAGAGTACACGAGATATTTTAGTACAGGTATGCAATGCATAATAATCATATCATGAAAAATAGGGTATCCATCCCCTCAAGCATTTATCCTTTGTTTACAAACAATCTAATTATACTCTTTTAGTTATTTTGAAATGCACATTTAAATTATTATTATTGTCCCCTGTTGTGTTATCAAATACTAGATGTTATTCCTTCTGACTAGTTTTGGTACCCATTAACCATCCCCACCTCCCCTGACACCCACTCACTACCCTTCCCAGACTCTGGTAACCATCTTTCTACTCTCTATGTCCATGAGTTCAATTGTTCTGATTTTTTTATATCCCACAAACACGTGATGTTTGTCTTTCTGTGCCTGGCTTATTTCACTTAACATAATGACCTCCAGTTCCATTCATGTTATTGCAGATGACAGAATTTCATTGTTTTTGTGACTGAATAGTATGCCATTGTGTATAAGTACCACATTTTCTTTATCCAGATGTCTGTTGATGGATAGTTAGGTTGCTTCCAAATCTTGGCTTTTGTGAACAGTGCTGCAATAAACATGGGAGTGCAGAAATTTCTTTGTTATACTTATTTCCTTTCTTTTGGGTATATACTCAGCAGTAGAATTGCTGGATCATATGGTAGTTCAGTTTTTAGTTCTTTGAGGGACCTCCAAACTGTTCTCCATAGTGGTTGTACTAATTTACATTCCCACCAACAGTGTATGAGGGTTCCTTTTTCTCCACATCCTTGTCAGCATTTGTTATTGCCTGATATTGGATGAAGTCCTTTATCCTCACACCTTTAACTGGGGTGAGATGGTATCTAATTGTAGTTTTGATTTGCATTTCTCTGATGATCAATGATGTTGAGAAGTTTATGATATACTTGTTTGCCATTTGTATGTCTTCTTTTGAGAAACGTCTATCCAAATCTTTTGCCCATCTTAAAATTAGATTATTAGATTTTGTTCTACAGATCTGTTTAAACTCCTTATATATTCTGGTTATTAGTCCCTTGTCAGGTGGACAGTTTGCAAAAATTGCCTCCCATTCTGTGAGTTATCTCTTCATTTTGTTGATTGTTTGCTGTGCAGAAGCTTTTAGCTTGATGTGATCCCATTTGTCCATTTTTGCTTTGGTTGCTTGTGCTTGTGGGGTATTACTCAAGAAATTTTTGCCCAGACCAATATCCTGAAGAGTGTCCCTAATGTTTTCTTGTAGTAGTTTCATAGTTTAAGGTCTTAGATTTAAGTCTTTAATCCATTTTGATTTTATTTTTATATCTGGCAAGAGATAGGGATCTAGTTTTTTTCTTCTGCATATGAATATCCAGTTTTTCCAGCACCATTTATTAAAGAGACAATGTTTTCCCCAGTGTATGTTTTTTACCACCTTTGTTGAAAATGAGTTCACTGTAGGTGTGTGGATTTGTTTCTGGGGTCTGTACCCTGTTCTATTCCTCTATGTGTCTGCTTTTATGCCAGTACCACGCTGTTTTGGTTACTATAACTCCAAAGTATAATTTGAAGTCAGGTAATGTGATTCCTCCAGTTTTGTTCTTTTTGCTCACAATAACTTTGACTATTTGGGGTGGTCTTTTGTGGTTTCATGTAAGTGTTAGGATTTTTTTTTTCAATTTCTGTGAAGAATGCCAGTAGTATTCTGACAGGGATTGCGTGAAATCTGTAGATTGCTTTGGGTCATATGGAAATTTTAACAATATTGATTCTTCCAATCCATGAATAAGGAATACTTTTCCATTTTTTGGTGTCCTCTTCAATTTCATTTATCAATGTTTTATCATTTTCATTCTAGAGATCTTTCCCTTCTTTGGTTAATTCTTAGATATTTAATTTTAGGCCAGGCGCGGTGGCTCAAGCCTGTAATCCCAGCACTTTGGGAGGCCGAGACGGGCGGATCACGAGGTCAGAGTTGAGACCATCGGCTAACACGGTGAACCCGTCTCTACTAAAAATACAAAAAGCTAGCTGGCCCCGAGTGCTGTGGGCCTGTATCGCCAGCTACTCAAGAGAGCTGAGGCAGGAGAATGCGTAAACCCGGGAGGCGAGCTTGGCAGTGCAGCTGAGACTGGGCCCACGCACTCCAGCCCGGGGCCAGGGGGCGTGCAGGGTGGGGGGTGGCCAGGGGGGGCGGGGGTCTCAGGTGGGGGGGGCCAGGGCGGGGGGGCCGGTGGCAGAGCAAGACTCCGTCTCTCAAAAAAAAAAAAAAGATATTTAATTTTATTTGTGGCTGTCATAAGTGGGATTACATTTTTCTTTCTTTTTCAGATTATTCACTGCTGACATACTGAAATGCTACTGATTTTTGTATGTTGATTTTATATCCTGTGACTTGACTGAATTTGTTTATCAGTTCTAACAGTTTTTTGGTAGAGTCATTATCTTTTCCAAATATGAGATCATATCATCTGCAAGCAAGGATAATTTTACTTCTTCTTTTCCAATTTGAATGCCCTTTAGTTCTTTCTCTTACCTGATTGCTCTAGTGTGGACTTCCCATACCATGTTGAGTAACAGTAGTGAAAGTGGATACCCTTGTGGTGTTCCAGATCTTAGAGAAAAAGCTTTCAGTTTTTCCCTATTCAGTATGGCACTATCTGTGAGTGCCATACTGTAATATATGGCTCTGTAATATATGGCTTTTATTATGTTCAGGGATATTTTTTCTATACCCAGTTTTTTGAGGGTTTTTTTTTTATCATGATGGAATGTTGAGCTTTATCAAATGCTTTTTCAGTATCAGCTGAAATGATCATTTGGTTTTTGTCCTTCATTCTGTTGATAGGATGTATCGCATTGATTAATTTGCATATGTTGAGCCATCACTGTACCCCTGGGATAAATCCCACTTGGTTATGATGAATGATCTTTCTAATGTGTTGCTGAATTTGGTTTGCTAGTATTTTGTTGAGAATTATTGCATCAATATTTATCATAGATATTGGCCTGTAGTTTTCTTTTTTTGAACTCTCTTTGTCTGGTTTTAGTATCAGGTTAATACTGGCCTTAAAGAATGTGCTTTGAAGTATTCCCTCCTCTTCTATTTTTCGGAATAGTTTGAGTAGGATTGGTATTAATTCTTCTTTAAACGTTTGGTAGAATTCAAAAGTGAAGTCAACATGTCCCAGACTTTTTTTAGTGGGACACTTTTTATTATAGCTTCAATCTTGTTACTTGTTATTGTTCTGTTCAGGTTTTGGATTTCTTCTTGGCTCAATCTTGGTAGGTTGTACATGTCTAGGAATGTATCCATTTCTTCTAGATTTTGCAGTTTATTGGCATATAGTTGTTCATTGTAGCCACTAATGATCCTTTGAGGTTCTGCAGTATCAGTTGCAATGTCTCCTTTTTCGTCTTTGATTTTATTTATTTGGCCTGCTTTCTTTTTTCTTAGTCTGGCTAAAGGTTGTCAATTTGTTATCTTTTCAAAAACCAGCTTTTTGTTTCATTGATCTTTTGTATTGTTTTCTTCATTTATTTCTGCTCTGACCTTAACTAAAACCTCTTTTTTTCTTCTAATTCTGGATTTGGTTTGCCCTTGCTTTTCTAGTTCTTTAAGATGGATCATTCGGTCATTTATTTGAAGTTTTTCCTCCTTTTTGATGTAGGCATACAGCTATAACTTTCCCTTTTAGTATTACTTTTACTGTATCCCATAGGTTTTGGTATGTTGTGTTTCCATTATCATTTTAAGAAATTTTCAATTTCCTTCTTAATTTTTTCATTGACCCACTGGTCATTCAGGAGCATATTGTTTAATTTCCATGTGTTTGTGTAGATTCCAAATTTCCTCTTGCTGTTGATTCGTAGTTTTAGTCCATTGTAGTCAGAGAAGAATGCTTGATATTATTTAAATGTTTTTGAATATTTTAAATTTGTTTTGTGACCCAACATATGGTCTATCCTTGAGAATGATCCATGGTCTGGGGAGAAAAATGTGTGTTTTGCAGTTGTTTGACGAAATGTTCTGTAAATATCTATTAGGTCCATTTGTTCTATTGTGTAGAATAAGTCTGACGTTTCTTTGTGGATTTTTTGTCTGGGAGATCTGGCCAATGCTGAAAGTGGGGTGTTGAAGTCTCCAGCTATCGTATTGGGGTCTATCTCTGTCTTTAGCTCTAATAATATTTGCTTTATACAGCTTGCTGCTTCAGTGTTGGGTGTGTATATATTTACAATCTTCACATCCTTTTGTTGAATTGACCCTTTTATCATTGTATAATGACCTTCTTTGTCTCTTCTTACAGTTTTTGTCATGAAATCTACTTTTTTGATGTAAGTATAGCTTCTCCTGCTCTTTTTTTTTTTTTTTTTTTTGGTTTTCATTGGCATGAAATATCATTTTCCATCTCTTTATTTTCAGTCTGTGTGTATTTTTATAGGTGAAGCATGTTTCTTGTAGGCAACAGATCATTGTGCCTTATTTTTTCATCTATTCAGCCACTCTACATCTTTTTTTTATTATTGCAATTTATGTCTGCCATTTTATTATTTGTTTTCTGGTCTTCTCTTCCTTCTTTCCTTCCTTCTTGTCTTCCTTTTAGTGATGGTCATTCATTTTTTATGTTTTCTTTTATGTCTATGCTTCATTCTGGATACTTTGTATTATTGCTGTGTCTTCAGGTTTAATCTTTTCTTTTGCAAAATCTACTCTGTCATTAATCCCATCCATTGTATTTTTTATCTCACATGTTGAAGTTTTTACCCCTAGAGGTTTGATTTGGGCCTTTTAAGAAATATTATCCATGTCACTACTTAACTTTTTGAACATAAGAAATGCAGCTACAATAAGGGTTTAACACTTCTGTCTACTAATTCTGACATCTATGCCAGTTTTGGGTTGGTTTAATTTTCTCCTCAATATAGGTCATATTTTTCTGCTTCTTTGCATGCTTGGTAATTCTGTTTTGGAAACATTTGTGAATTTTCCCATTTTGGGTCTCGATCAGGCAAGCAGTTCAGTTACTGAAAAACAGTTTGATCTTTTCAGGTCTTGCTTTAAAATGTTTTAGGTAGGACCAGGGCAGTGTATATTTTGGGGCCAATTATTACCTACTTGAGACAAAACCCTTCTGAATTACGAGGATCTCTGATTGACACTATCCTGGCCCTATGTACCGTGTACTGTTCTCTCTAATCCATACATTCTCAAAGATGGCAATATTGCTCCCAAAGGGACAAAATTTAGTTTTTAGGGAAAAAATTCAACTGTGTATGCATAAAGCAAAGGTATATATAATATCTGTATCACATATATATCATATACATAATGGATCACATATACATTAATATCTGTGGCATAACAATTTCATGGGGGAGAATGATTATGAAAATGTCTAAAATGACTTCCATGAGGGTTGATAATTGTTAAAAGGTTGGTTGTTCCTCCAGTTATTTTGAGTGGTTCTGTGCTTTGCCTCAGGTAGTGTTCTCACAGGTATGGTGATCAGTACTCTGCTGGATGCCAGAGGGGCACTCTGCAGATGCCTGCTCTTTCTTTGTGTGGCTCTCTCCTCTTGGGTGCTCTGTCCTGAAAACTCTAGCCACCTTGGTCTCCCAGGTACCTCACCTCCATTGCTTCAATTCAGGGGGTCTTCTAGGCTCTGCCTGGCTTTCTCCTTCTTGTACCATGGCCTGGAAACTCAAAGTTATAAGCTGGGGCAATCACAGAGCTCACCCCATTTGTTTCCCTTTTCTAAGTCATTACTGTCTTTCTATGCTAAGGGTCTGGGGTTATGAAAACTATTGTTTCATATATATTTTCTGCTTTGGGTTGTTCTATGTGGAAAATCTGTTCTCTACCTTGGCTGAAGGTGGAAGTTAGCATATTCACTTTTGAATGGCACAGGTTTGGTGGCATAAGATCACAAATGTCTCCTTTTTTGCAGGTTTGGCCACACTATTTGTGTAACAAGTTAATTCTTATGCAATTATAATATTATAAAGGCTGGTTATTACTTTCCAATTTTAGAACCAATCTTAGAGAAGCATGGAGAGTTTATAGTCACAGAAAAGAATATTAATGGTATCTAGAGACTGCCAGTGTGGCAAGTAGAGTAGCGGGTGGTTGGGAGTTAAAAGTGCAGAAGTTTTGCAGGGAAACAATAGAGAACATGAATTTTCTTATTTAACATGGTGGTGAACGACAGTATGAAAGTCAACAATTGATGCATCAATAAGCAATTTTAATTATATTATTAAAAGTTATTAAGGTAATCCAGTAGAACTAAAATGAAAATATTCTTAATAGGGATTGGGAATGGAAGGAGAGCAAAGAGGTAGTGAAATGAGCCACATTTTTCATCTCCATGTGATGTCAGTATGTCTTTCTAAAGTCGATAAAGCAGAAAGCAGAGGTATAAACATATTATCAATCACTGCACTGTCCATTATGGTAGCCACTAGCCACATGGGACTACTGACTTGTTGAAATACAGCAAGTGCAGCTGAGAAACTACATATTTTATTGTATTACATTTTTATTAATTAAAATTTAAATTTATAGCAACATGTAGCTCATGCCTATCATATTAGTACAGATTTAGATGTTTCTATCATCATAGAAAGTTCTATTGTACAGCACTAGTCCAGAGTTTGGGAGACAATTATCAGAAAAATCAAAATCAGAAATGATTACACATGATAAGTTCTTAGCACTGAGGCTTGAGGAGATGAGGGGAGGACTTTACTCTTCATATTATACCTCCTTCATGCTTTGAATATTTATTACCTATCTTATATTTTGTTATATGTTCAGAATGCTCACCTTGACCTGTCATCTCAATGGCTACAATGGTCCATTTCCAAAGGATTTTTTACAATGGTTTTTGGTTTAGAGTCTTGTGTGAGACTTTAAAAATATTTTTAGAGGGGAGATACTTGTTCTTATACATTTGAATAGTTACATCTAAACATAAGTTGTTAAACTGTTGATCCCTACTTTCTACCTAACATCTGTGGCTTTGAATAAATACATAACTATTCTAGTTGATAAAACTGAATTGCTCATTGCCTTTACTTAAATACTCAATACTTTTATTTCTCTGATCCTTAAAAAGAGCTAAGCGTTTCCTTGACAGTAAAAGTCAGAACTTCTCAGGGACAGGAGGAGGGCATTTTTGGGGGGCATCTGAACATCACCGTGTAAGGAGGCATTGGCCACGCTGTTTCCTGTGGGGAGTGGGAGAAGGGCAGTGTGAGGGGTCACATGCACTTTTTAAATTTACATTTGTCAGCATTTGACTTTTTTTGGTTAACAATGAGCATGTACTTCTTTTGTAATTAAGTAAAATGAATGCAAAGTGGGTTAAATATAATACAACTAAATGGTTGGCACTAATCTTTTAGGAAAACAAGAACTCCCTAACAAGGACTGCCAAACCCTCCATGAGAGGCCCCTGTGCCCTTGCCACTCACTCCACACCCTCTCCTTTTCCTTCTCTGCACCCCAGTCTCACTGTCCTTTCAGGTCCTCAAACAAGGCTGCACTCCCTCCTGCCACTGGCCTTTGCAGCATGCTGGGCTCTTGGTCTAAATTGCCTGAATTGCTTTCCACTCTTCTATCGCCAGCTGCTGACCCTTTTCTTTGGGGTGGGGCAAGTAGAGAGAGCGTCTTTGCTTTCAGGTCTCAGCTCAAATACCGCTTTCTCAGGGAAGCTTCCACGGTAGACTGTATTTTCCAAAAATAGTCTTAACATCTCCTATCCCATATCATCTTCCACAATGTGACCTTGCCACCCCCTGGTTGAGTTCTCCACCCCCTTGGACCTGGGCAGGACCTAGTGACTTGCCTTAACAATAGGATGTAGCCTCAGGGACATGCTGAGGCTTCTGAGGATAGGCCTCCAGGAGCCTCAGGAAGAAGAGCAGCGTCCATGTTGGTCTTTGGAATGCTTGCCCTTGGGCCAATCCCTCTAGGAACGCAGTGTCCTGCAGTGAGGAGTCCAAGCCACATGGAGAGACCTGTGCAGATACCCTGGTTCACAGCCCCAGCTGAGCTCCCTGCAGTGGCTGTGCTAGCTAGTGAGCCAGCTGGCAGTTTAGCCCAGTCACATAACCAAAGCCCCTGCTAACATCTGCCAGTGCCTACACAAGAGACCCCAAGTAAGAAAACTGAGGTGAGCCCAGTCAACTCACAAAGCCCCAGACATGAGAACAAATGACTGTTTCAGGTTTTAGGGGTTGTGTTACAGAGCAGTAAATACTCCCTCCATCTTCTCAAGAGTGGTGAGGCCCCATTAAACACCCTCATGTTCCCACCTATCAATAAGAAATGGCAACATTACACCAAGTCCACTGTGAACTGGGCTGGTCTAAGTGCTTTACAACAACTCATAAGACCCCTGTATGGGAAAGCAGCACTCAACAAAATACTTCCACAATTACAGAGGTAAGGTAGGTTAAGCACACCTCCCCTCAGCACTCAGCTAGGAAGTGATGGGATGGAACCCAAGTAGCCTCTCAGGGGGGCCTCTTCATAGCACTTTCCATAGTTTTAATTGCACCCATATCTTTGGAATTATTTGGATAAATGTCTCTCTTCCCAGTTACACTGTGAGTTCCATGGGGGCTGGGACCATGCTTGTTTTTGTCCAGAGTGAATCCCTGGTGTCTAAAATGGGCTAAATAAAATCAGAGTCTCAGTGGCTTCTAGAGAGTCCACGTATCACATTAAAGAAGAAAAAGGCTGGGCATGGTGGCTCATGCCTGTAATCCCAGCACTTTGGGAGGCCAAGGTGGGTGGATCACTTGAGTTTACGAGTTCAAGATCAGCCTGGTCAACATGGTGAAACCCCATCTCTACTAAAAATACAAAAATCAGCAGGGCGTGGTGGTGCACGCCCATAGTCCTGGCTACACGGGAGGCTGAGGCAGGAGAATCACTCGAACCTGAGAGGCAAGAGTTGTAGTGAGCCGAGATTGCACCACTGCACTCTAGCCTATGCAACAGAGCAAGACTCTGTTTCAAAAAAAAAGGAAGAAGAAAATGCCAATAACTGCCTCATTTTACTTTACAAGATAGTACCCAACTTGTAGTTTAGAGGTGATACATATATATCTAGAATTCAAAAGAATGGTTGGGAATATAGGTTTTGCAGCAAGCAAAGCTGAGTTTAAATCCTGACTTGAGCACTCTATGGCCTTAGTTAACTAACCTGTCTAAAGTCTTCATTTCTTCATCTGTAACATCAGACAAATACTTTGCCAGTTGTTGAGAAGATGAAATGATATGTGCAAAGTGTCTTGGACACAGCCCTTGGCACACAGCCCCAACAAAGAGTCCCACTGTCAAATATTAGAAATAGAAAATTCTTACAACTGACAGCAAATATTAGGTCTGTTCGTAGCAAATATTGGCGAGAACATGAGCAACCACCGAACCTGTAGACAGATATATCCAGCTTGGGTGTTCTTCCTCATTGGATGGGTAAATCAGAACTAAGCTGTAACCACACTAAATTTGCATTTATAACTTTTTAAAACGCTTGATTGAAGATTCAACAAATTCAAAGTACCTCAACATACTATGAGGCCACATGGCAAAGACTGCATGTGGAAACATTTGCAAGCTGGATGGCTTTCCTCATTCAGTGCTTCACAGCCCAACTCCATGTAGGTGAGGAAAAACAGCCTCCTTAGGGGCTGCCCACCACCAGGCCTAAGAACTCTGCTCCTTGCCCTGGTTCCTGGGTCACACCCACCCGGAGATGGTAAGCACTTGTGTTTAGATGGCTTCTTTCCCATTGTTTAGAAGCCATGCCTGCTAAAGGCAGAAAATAGACCAATGCCTGTAAGACTTTAAGTAGCTGAAAGGATACATTGAATATGTATGTACAAAGAGGAAGCAGAATGTACTTAGTGTGTTCCTAGAGGCCTCAGGATTTACTCTGTGGGACTGACATCAACATAACTGCTGGAAACGTGACACTGGGCTTGCCAGTGTGACGTTTCATTTCCTACTGAATTGACCAGGTGTTTTCCATGATTTCTGTGCATTTTTGTCCAATTCTGAATTTTCCTGTGTCCTCAGCAGAGATTTACCAGTTGTTTTCATGCTACCTCTGATTGTATATATTCCTCCTAATTGGGAATAATGCAGTGTGTGTGTGTGTGTGTGTGTGTGTGTGTGTGTGTGTGTGTCTA
>NW_016806392.1:2870419-2903064 GCF_001698545.2 Rhinopithecus bieti | reverse complement strand
CCTTGACCTGTCATCTCAATGGCTACAATGGTCCATTTCCAAAGGATTTTTTACAATGGTTTTGGTTTAGAGTCTTGTGTGAGACTTTAAAATATTTTAGAGGGGAGATACTTGTTCTTATACATTTGAATAGTTACATCTAAACATAAGTTGTTAAACTGTTGATCCCTACTTTCTACCTAACATCTGTGGCTTTGAATAAATACATAACTATTCTAGTTGATAAAACTGAATTGCTCATTGCCTTTACTTAAATACTCAATACTTTTATTTCTCTGATCCTTAAAAGAGCTAAGCGTTTCCTTGACAGTAAAAGTCAGAACTTCTCAGGGACAGGAGGAGGGCATTTTGGGGGGCATCTGAACATCACCGTGTAAGGAGGCATTGGCCACGCTGTTTCCTGTGGGGAGTGGGAGAAGGGCAGTGTGAGGGGTCACATGCACTTTTAAATTTACATTTGTCAGCATTTGACTTTTTTTGGTTAACAATGAGCATGTACTTCTTTTGTAATTAAGTAAAATGAATGCAAAGTGGGTTAAATATAATACAACTAAATGGTTGGCACTAATCTTTTAGGAAAACAAGAACTCCCTAACAAGGACTGCCAAACCCTCCATGAGAGGCCCCTGTGCCCTTGCCACTCACTCCACACCCTCTCCTTTTCCTTCTCTGCACCCCAGTCTCACTGTCCTTTCAGGTCCTCAAACAAGGCTGCACTCCCTCCTGCCACTGGCCTTTGCAGCATGCTGGGCTCTTGGTCTAAATTGCCTGAATTGCTTTCCACTCTTCTATCGCCAGCTGCTGACCCTTTTCTTTGGGGTGGGGCAAGTAGAGAGAGCGTCTTTGCTTTCAGGTCTCAGCTCAAATACCGCTTTCTCAGGGAAGCTTCCACGGTAGACTGTATTTTCCAAAATAGTCTTAACATCTCCTATCCCATATCATCTTCCACAATGTGACCTTGCCACCCCTGGTTGAGTTCTCCACCCCTTGGACCTGGGCAGGACCTAGTGACTTGCCTTAACAATAGGATGTAGCCTCAGGGACATGCTGAGGCTTCTGAGGATAGGCCTCCAGGAGCCTCAGGAAGAAGAGCAGCGTCCATGTTGGTCTTTGGAATGCTTGCCCTTGGGCCAATCCCTCTAGGAACGCAGTGTCCTGCAGTGAGGAGTCCAAGCCACATGGAGAGACCTGTGCAGATACCCTGGTTCACAGCCCCAGCTGAGCTCCCTGCAGTGGCTGTGCTAGCTAGTGAGCCAGCTGGCAGTTTAGCCCAGTCACATAACCAAAGCCCCTGCTAACATCTGCCAGTGCCTACACAAGAGACCCCAAGTAAGAAAACTGAGGTGAGCCCAGTCAACTCACAAAGCCCCAGACATGAGAACAAATGACTGTTTCAGGTTTTAGGGGTTGTGTTACAGAGCAGTAAATACTCCCTCCATCTTCTCAAGAGTGGTGAGGCCCCATTAAACACCCTCATGTTCCCACCTATCAATAAGAAATGGCAACATTACACCAAGTCCACTGTGAACTGGGCTGGTCTAAGTGCTTTACAACAACTCATAAGACCCCTGTATGGGAAAGCAGCACTCAACAAAATACTTCCACAATTACAGAGGTAAGGTAGGTTAAGCACACCTCCCCTCAGCACTCAGCTAGGAAGTGATGGGATGGAACCCAAGTAGCCTCTCAGGGGGGCCTCTTCATAGCACTTTCCATAGTTTTAATTGCACCCATATCTTTGGAATTATTTGGATAAATGTCTCTCTTCCCAGTTACACTGTGAGTTCCATGGGGCTGGGACCATGCTTGTTTTGTCCAGAGTGAATCCCTGGTGTCTAAAATGGGCTAAATAAAATCAGAGTCTCAGTGGCTTCTAGAGAGTCCACGTATCACATTAAAGAAGAAAAGGCTGGGCATGGTGGCTCATGCCTGTAATCCCAGCACTTTGGGAGGCCAAGGTGGGTGGATCACTTGAGTTTACGAGTTCAAGATCAGCCTGGTCAACATGGTGAAACCCCATCTCTACTAAAATACAAAATCAGCAGGGCGTGGTGGTGCACGCCCATAGTCCTGGCTACACGGGAGGCTGAGGCAGGAGAATCACTCGAACCTGAGAGGCAAGAGTTGTAGTGAGCCGAGATTGCACCACTGCACTCTAGCCTATGCAACAGAGCAAGACTCTGTTTCAAAAAAAAAGGAAGAAGAAAATGCCAATAACTGCCTCATTTTACTTTACAAGATAGTACCCAACTTGTAGTTTAGAGGTGATACATATATATCTAGAATTCAAAAGAATGGTTGGGAATATAGGTTTTGCAGCAAGCAAAGCTGAGTTTAAATCCTGACTTGAGCACTCTATGGCCTTAGTTAACTAACCTGTCTAAAGTCTTCATTTCTTCATCTGTAACATCAGACAAATACTTTGCCAGTTGTTGAGAAGATGAAATGATATGTGCAAAGTGTCTTGGACACAGCCCTTGGCACACAGCCCCAACAAAGAGTCCCACTGTCAAATATTAGAAATAGAAAATTCTTACAACTGACAGCAAATATTAGGTCTGTTCGTAGCAAATATTGGCGAGAACATGAGCAACCACCGAACCTGTAGACAGATATATCCAGCTTGGGTGTTCTTCCTCATTGGATGGGTAAATCAGAACTAAGCTGTAACCACACTAAATTTGCATTTATAACTTTTAAAACGCTTGATTGAAGATTCAACAAATTCAAAGTACCTCAACATACTATGAGGCCACATGGCAAAGACTGCATGTGGAAACATTTGCAAGCTGGATGGCTTTCCTCATTCAGTGCTTCACAGCCCAACTCC
The DNA here is from genome assembly GCF_001698545.2 of Rhinopithecus bieti. Lineage (NCBI taxonomy): Eukaryota > Metazoa > Chordata > Mammalia > Primates > Cercopithecidae > Rhinopithecus > Rhinopithecus bieti. The sequence goes on along the minus strand of NW_016806392.1, from coordinate 2,900,234 downwards.
ATGTAGGTGAGGAAAACAGCCTCCTTAGGGGCTGCCCACCACCAGGCCTAAGAACTCTGCTCCTTGCCCTGGTTCCTGGGTCACACCCACCCGGAGATGGTAAGCACTTGTGTTTAGATGGCTTCTTTCCCATTGTTTAGAAGCCATGCCTGCTAAAGGCAGAAAATAGACCAATGCCTGTAAGACTTTAAGTAGCTGAAAGGATACATTGAATATGTATGTACAAAGAGGAAGCAGAATGTACTTAGTGTGTTCCTAGAGGCCTCAGGATTTACTCTGTGGGACTGACATCAACATAACTGCTGGAAACGTGACACTGGGCTTGCCAGTGTGACGTTTCATTTCCTACTGAATTGACCAGGTGTTTTCCATGATTTCTGTGCATTTTGTCCAATTCTGAATTTTCCTGTGTCCTCAGCAGAGATTTACCAGTTGTTTTCATGCTACCTCTGATTGTATATATTCCTCCTAATTGGGAATAATGCAGTGTGTGTGTGTGTGTGTGTGTGTGTGTGTGTGTGTGTGTGTCTATAACGTGCCCTATGTAAGCATTAGTCAAATTCACAAAGAATTACTGTTATTTACAATGAGTAACTTAAATGGGTGCCCCCACACCCATTTAAGGAATGCAGATAACGGGAGGAAGCAAATATGTTACCCCTGCTGTCACCACAACTTATGCAACCCAGGAGCAGGGATCTCACTTTTATTTGACCTGTGGGGTTATAACAAGGCCTCCTCAGGTTCAATCCAGAGTGGACCAGTCCTTTGTAAGAAAAAGCTGTTTATAGAGGTCCAGAAATCATTACCTTGGCCCTTGCCAGTTTAATGAATGTTTTCTGTTTCCATATGAATGGGAAAAAAAGAACAGAATAGCTCAACTGGCCATGAATTTGTGCTCTGCTGATAGGAGTCATCATCCTCAGGAAGGATGGTGCAGTTACCAGATAAACAGGAGGAGCGCTGCAGCTTTGGGAACAACTCCCAGCAGGCATGCCTGCCATTCCCATCACCTGCCTTATTTCTCTGATGAAATGGGTCAAAAGACGGTTGACATTTTATCATGGAAAGGTGGAGTAAACCCTGGGCTGGGTTCAGCACCAACACTACCCCTAACAGACTTTTGACATCAGGCAATGCATTTTATTTTATCTGCAACTTTGGCATCTGAAAAAGAAAGTGTAAGACTGAATGTTCTCTCACACTCCTTCAATTTTAAAATCGATTCTAAGCCTGTATAAACTACAATATATTACATGTATTTTGCTATCAAAGTTATTCAAGTCACATATTAGATAATGCTTGTCATTACTAGACATGTAAAATTTTTTTTTCAATTTCATTATTCTTTAAAAGACATTTTTCATGATTTCTGGATTTTTCACTTTAAATTGAATATTGCTATTTACCTACCAGCTAAGTTTAAGTATTTGTAACAATAATCTAGGTTACACATTATTTCATTTCTCATTCTATAAGTTTACTTTTAATTCTGTTATTTTCTATTCCTTTTTACCCCGTGTAGAGTTCATTTCTGGGCTAAGAGCCTAAGCTACTGGCTGGTGGTTAGCTGGGTGCGCAGGGAACAGCACCATTATCCAAGTAACAGGCTTATTTTCTAACAAATTATATCCAGAGAAGGGCAGTGGAGATGGGTACCTTAACTTAAGCACATTATTAGAATGCAAATGACAAGAACTGAGCAAAGCATTATTTAAGAGGATACTAAGGAGCCTGGGCAGAAACAAATGAGCAGCATCAGCGCCTGAGCATCTCTTGAACTGTGAGGAAATCACTAATAAGATACTCAGCTGAAGATTACATACACTTATCTGGCTCACATACCTGAGTCGCTGAATAGAAAAGAAGGGATTGTTGAAGATTTAGAGTAAATATTGACCCTTCCAAAATTTGAAAGCAATTTTGGTTTGGGAGAAGCAGTAATTAGGCGGCAGTGTTCAGTATCTTGAAAGCACGAAGTTTCACTGATTTGGAAAATAAAAGCTTGGATTAAAAACTCAGCTGGCTCAAAATTACCTTTCAAAAGTGAAGGAAAAATAGATACTTTCTTAGACAGACATAAATTGAAGGAATCTGTTGCCAGTAGAACTGGAGGAAAGCTATACCTGCTCCTGCCCTGTAACTGCTTTTGACTTACTATTTGCCAGATTCTGAGGCGCACATCACTACAGACCTGATTCAGAAGCATCAGGAGGGCAGCTGTGGGTATCTCGGTTCACTTTACAGTCAGCTGCTATTGCTTAAAGCTGTTGAAACCTTACCAAAAGCAAAATAAGGTCAGCCCAGACAAGCAACTTATTTTTGACAAAGCTGTTCAACAAGTAAGTGGCCACGCTTCAGAGTAGAATATTTTGAACCAGAAATCTTAAAAGTTAAGGCTTCATTAAACACATGTACTGCTATTGGAGAAATATCATAAAACATCTTTTTAATGTGAACACTACTTCATACAATGAAAAACTATTTACAATGTATTGTTTCCAGATTTGTTGCTTTTACATCATCTCTACCCATGTGCTGACTCGGCATGTATCTTCAGCCAGGGAGCTTCAGTCCAATTGCACATTCTCCTCGATGGCTCTCCAAGGACCCCGAGGATTCAGGGAACCTGTCCACTTACATTCTCCTTAATAATTATGGCTCAGCAAGCATGCCACCAAAATCATCTAGAACCCAGATACTCTGGCAACCCCACATAAGTAAAAATGCGTAGATCAGGTTTTTTCTCCAATAAATAATAATTTGACAATCCAATCCATTTCCATCTTAAGAAATTGTTTTCACTTAGGAAAATGTTTCTCAATGGAGCTAGAGTGAATAATCTGTTCTTCATACTGGAGCTGAGTTAGAATGTCTTTGTATACAAATATAGCATATTTTGGCCAGCAATATAATTGCTTGCTATAGAGTTTATTTGCCTTCACACGCAGGATTGCTACATACATTCACAGTTTTAATAGACTGTAATTAGCTATTCCAGTTGTGCTTTAAAATCCCGAATATTATTCTCATTAGCGAGTGCAAAGCAAATGTCCCATCTGACTACAATTGGTCCTAGAGTTATAAACTCCATAATGATTTATTGTAGATTTCCTCATTCTCCAGTTTCATCATTTGCTTTTTCAGGTATGACTTCCAAGCTCCGGCGTGGCTTCTGGACATCAGCATTTTCAGTGCCTGGTTTATTCAGTCCACATGAAACAGCAGCAAAATGGATTTGTTTCAGGTTCTCCAAAGTCTCATTCTTAGCATATTTCAAAAGATCTGCTTGTCCCTATAACAAAACATGCAATTAAACAGTATTAGATATGACATAACTTAGTGTTAGACTTCAACAATACATACCTTTCACTGAAATATAAGTATTTTGATTCCACAAGAGGGCATAATTATTTCTTATTGGCACTGCATCTGAATAGGTCAATTTTAATAAAAAGTGAGTTTGTTTTCCCAATTTCAATACCACACTCCAAGAGTATGCTGCTTTTCTGGCCCTTTCTATTTATAGATCTGCATGGGGTTCTGTGTGCATGGACTATTCCTGTCTATCCTGGTTACAATTACATCTTTCATTAGTTGTTTGGCCAATCTTGTCTTTTCCCTTTTAAGGTTTGAATTAAAAAAAAAACTTTTTATTTTGAAATAAGTTTAAATTCACAGAAGGATACAAGTGTAGTACAGAGAGGTCTTGTGTGCCCTTTCCCAAATTTCCCGCAGTGGTTATGTCTCACATAACTATAGCACAATATCAAAACCAAGATGCTGACAGGGGTACAAAGTGTGCCTATGCTTCTGTGTGACTTCATCACGTGTGGGTTCACGTAACCACCATGGCAACCAAGGCACAGTACTGCGCCATCACCACTGGGAAGTCACACCCACCCCCTCCTCTCCACCATCCCTAAACCCTGGCAACCACTGATCTGTTCTCCATCTCTGAAGCCCACACAGCCTTTGGTAAGTGCTGACAGCCGTGGGCACACAGCAGGTCCTCACTGAGCAGTTGCTGAAAGAAAGAGTGAAGCAAAGGATTCTCTACTCAGGATATATTTATCAGCCAAATTTTAATTTCTTTGCTGAGGTCTGACCATCGACTTGATCTGTATGCAGTACAACACGATATAGGTCAGAAAACAGTGGGTGAATTGAAGCACAGTCACTTGGAGTTTGGAACTGGTGCTGACAATGGGCCAATGCAGTTTGTCACCCTCTCTGTTCTTGACATTTTGGACCAGAGAATTCCTTGGAGGTGGGGAGCTGTCTTGTGTATTTTCAGATATCGAGCAGCACCCTTAGCACACCCTAATGTTTGCAGACATTGATAACTGTCTCTTGAGTGGGAGGGTGAGATACCCCCAGTTGAGAACCACCGGGCTAATGCATCAGCCAACAATTCCAAAATTATTGAGCAGAAGAGATGATGTGGTGCTCTATTGTTGTAAATTCCAACACTCCTACTTTGCTTTTTTGTTCATTTTTTCTTCCAAGTTTAACCTGCCTTCCACTAACAGTTTTTTCTACTTACACTATTACCTTTTCTTCTTTTTCTCCTTGCTTGCTATTTTTTTCCATCCCCTTGGGTTCTCAATTTATTCTATTCTTTTCTTTTTTTTTTTGAGGCGGAGTCTTGCTCTGTCGCCCGGGCTGGAGTGCAGTGGCCAGATCTCAGCTCACTGCAAGCTCCGCCTCCCGGGTTTACGCCATTCTCCGGCCTCAGCCTCCCGAGTAGCTGGGACTACAGGCGCCCGCCACCTCGCCCGGTTAGTTTTTTGTATTTTTTTAGTAGAGATGGGGTTTCACCGTGTTAGCCAGGATGGTCTCAATCTCCTGACCTCGTGATCCGCCCGTCTCGGCCTCGCAAAGTGCTGGGATTACAGGCGTGAGCCACCGCGCCCGGCCTATTCTATTATTTTCTTTATGATTCCTCTGTAGTTTGACTTTTCTTTGTCCTACTTACACCTCCTCCCCATTTCCCTCTTTCTGAACTGCCTCCCAGTGTGTGTCCCCTTTAAGGCATTCCTGTCCAGCAAGAGCTTGGGGCCAGCTGCAGACAGCAATGGGTAGGGACTTACCTTGGCTGGCAAATGGACTGTAGTCAAATGTCAGCCACTTGTGAGATCAAATTGCAAGGCAATTTTAAACCATCATGAGGCCCAAATCCACAGAAGTTTGCTGCTTACCACTTACCATACATGGTTTTCCTGCTTTACAGAGTCCTTTAATTAGTAACTATAAATAGATGTTCCCTTGCTTAGATTAACTAAAGGAGCTTCATTTTTATTCATTCTTATTAGTCACTGGACACACATGTTGAAAATTTATTAGTTATGAGGTCCCTGTATATATAGCATATTGTGTCAGGAGTATAATTTCATGTTAAATACTGTATTTCCCTTCACAAGCAGAATTGCTACATACATTCACAGTCTTAATAGACTGTAACTAGTCTTTGATTTGTGTTTTAAAACTCCAAATATTACTTTTTTTTAAATTAACAAACTTTAATTTTTAGGACAGTTTTAGGTTCACAGCAAAACAGAGCAGAAACTACAGAGAGTTCCCTTACGCTCCCTCCCTATGCAAACCTTCTCCAGTAGCCACAACCTGCACCACGGTGGTATACTTGTTACAATCAATGAACCTATGTTGCCACATCCCCTCAAGTCTATTACTTAAATTAGGGTTCACCCTTGGTTTTGTATATTCCATGGGTTTTGAAAAATGTATAACAACATCTATCTACCCTTATAGGATCATGCAGAATAGTTCCACCACCCTAAAATTCCTCTGTGCTTTGCTAGTCATCCCTCCCCACTCCCAACCCCTGGCAACCACTGACCTTTTTATTGTCTCCAAAGTTCTGCCTTTTCGACAATGTCATATAGTTGGAATCACAGTGTGTAGCCTTTTTGGATTGGCTTCTTTTGCTCAGTAATATGCATTTAAATTTCCTCTATGTCATCTTATGGCTTGATAGCTCGTATCTTTTTAGTGCTGAATAATATTCCATTGTCTGGATGCACTGCAGTTTATTTATCCATTCATTTACTGCAGGACATTTTTGCTGCTTCCAAATTTTGGCAATTAAAAATAACTCTGCTATAAGCATCTGTATGCAGATTTTTGTGTGGACATAAGTTTTCAATTCATTTAGGTACATTCCAAGGGGTATGATCACTGGATCATATGATAAGAGTATGTTTAGTTCTCTGTAAGAACTACAGACAGTTTGACAGTTTCTGACAAATTGTCTGCACCTTTTTGCATTCCCACCAGCATAAATGAAAATTCCTGTTGTTCCACATCCTCACCAGCATTTGGTGATGTTAGTTTTGTGTTTTGGCTACTGTAATAGATGTGTATTGGTATCTCATTGTTGTTTTAATATACAATTCCCTAGTGACATGTGGTGCTAATATATTTTCCATTTGTATATCCTCTTTGGTGAGGTGACTGTTCAGACTTTTGCCCAGGTTTTAATCAGGTTGTTTCCTTACTGTTGAGTTTTAAAAGTTCGTTGCATATTTTGGAAAACAGTACTTTATCAGCTTGTCCTTTGCAAATATTTTCTCACAGACTGTGGCTTCTCTTCTCATTCTCTTGACATTGTCTTTTACAGAGCAGAAGTTTTAAATTTTAAGGAAGTCCAACTTACCCATTCTTTAATGGATTGTCTGGTGTATCTGACAATGGTGGTGTATCTGAAAAATTACTGCCATATCCAAGGTCACCTAGATTTTATCCTGTGTTATCTTCTAGGAATTCTATAGTTTTGTGTTTTGTATTTATGTCTATGATCTATTTTGAGTTAATTCTTGTGAAGGGTGTAAGATTTGTGCCTAGACTGAATTTTTCATGTGGATGTCCAGTTTTTCCAGCACGATTTATTGAAAAGATGAAGTCTCTATTCCACTGTATTGCCTTTGCCCCTTTGCCAAAGATCGATTAACTATTTTATGTGGGTCTATTTCTGGGCTCTTCTATCCTGTTCTGCTGATCCATTTGTCTATTCTTTTCACACTGTTTTATTTCCTGTAGCTCTGCAGTAAGTCTTAAAGTCAGATAAAGTCAGTCCTCTGACTTTATTCTCTCCTTTAATATTGTGTTGGCTATTCTGGGTCTTTTGCTTCTCTCTTTAAACTTTAGAATCCGTTTGTCAATATCCACAAAATAACTTGGTGGATTTATTTAATTTTATGCTTGCTGGAATTTTGATTGAGATTATGTTGAATCTATATATCAAGTTGGGAAGAACTGATACCTTGACAATATTAAGTCTTCCTATCCATGAATATGGAGTATCTCTCCATTAACTTAATTCTTTGATATCTTTCACAAGAGTTTTATAGTTTTCCTCATATAAGTCATATATATGTTGTTAGATTAATACCTAAGTATTTTATTTCTGGGGTTCTAATGTAAATGGTCATGTGTTTTTAATTTTGATTCCACCTGTTCTTTGCTGGTATATAAGAAATCAATTAGCTGGGTGTGGTGGCTCATGCCTGTAATCCCAGCACTTTGGGAGGCTAAGACTTGAGCCTCAGGAGTTCAAGACTAGCCTGGGCGACATGGCAAAACCCCATCTCTATATAAAAATACAAAAATTAGCTGGGTATGTTAGTGTGCACCTGAAGTATCAGCTACTTGAGAGGCTGAGGTGTGAGGATCACTTGAGCCCAGGGAGGTCAAAGCTGCAGTGAGCCATGATCATGCCAGTACACTCCAGCCTGGGTGACAGAGTGAGACCCTGTCTCAAAATTTTTTTTCTTAAAAAAAAATTCAATTGATTTTTGTATATTAACCTTGTATCCTGCAACCCTGCCATAATTGCTTATTATATTGTTCCAGGAGATTTTTTTGTCAATTCTTTTGGATTTTCTACATAGATGATTATATCATCTGTGAACAAAGACAGTTTTATTTCTTCCTTCTCAAGACATATACCTTTTATTTTATTTTCTTGTCTTACTGCATTAGTTAGGACTGGACTTCCAGGTCAATGTTGAAAGCACTGGTGTCAGAGAACATCCTTGCTTTGTCCCTAATCTTATCAGGATTGCTTTGAGTTTCTTACCTTTAAATATGATATAAGCAGTATGATTTTTGTAGATGTTCCTTATCAAGTTGAGTAAGGTCCTCTCTATTCCTAGTTCACTGAGAATTTTTATCATGAATGGGTGTTGAATTTTGTTAAATGTTTTTTCTGCATCTACTGATATAACCATGAACTTTTTCTTTTTTAGCCTGTTGATATGATGAATGACATTAGTTGATTTTTCAAAAGTTAAATCAGCCTTGTATACCCAGTATAAATCCCTTTTGATCATGGTGAATAATTCTTTTATTCATTTTGGATTTTAATTGTTAATAGTGTGTTAAGGATTTTTGCTTCTGTGTTGATGAGAGATACTGGTCTATTGTTTTCTTTTCTTCTAATGTCTTTGGTTTGGTATTAGGATAAAACTGGCCTGCTAGAATGAGTTAGGAAGTATTCACTCTGCTTCTATTTTCTGGAAGAGACTGTAGAGTATTGGTATCATTTCTTCTTTAAATGTTTAGTAGAAGCCAGTAAACCTATCTGGGTTGGTGCTTTCTGTTTTGGAGGCTTATTAATTATTGATTTGATTTCTTTAATAGATATAGAATTATTCAGATTGCCTATTTCTTCTTATGTGAGTTTTGGCAGATTTTACCTTTCAAGGAATTGGCCTATGTCATCTAGGTTTTCAAGTTTGTGGGTATAGAATTGTTCATCATATTCCTTCATTGTCCTTTTAGTGTCCATAAAATCTGTGGTGATGTCCTTTATTTCATTTCTGACATTAGTAATTTGTATCATCTTTTTTCTTAGCTTGACTAAAGACTTATTGATTTTAATAAGGTTTTCAAAGGAGTGGCTTTTGGTTTTATTGATTTTCTCTATGCACTTTCTGTTTTAATTTCATTGATGTATGCTCTTATTATTTTATTAATAAAAATTAGTACCTACCAAAATGCCTATCTAGGCATCATTCTTTGGACATCACACGTCCAGTTGAGTTTCTGATATCCTGCTACTACTCCTACTACCAGCTACTCTTCAGTCAAAGCAACCCCATTCTTGACCTGGACCAAGGACCCTGGTGTCATTATTTACTCTTCCCTTTTTCTTCCATCTATCATCCCACCTGTCAGTAGGTCCTACTGTCACAATCTTCAAAACATATATATAAAGTTTCTCACCATTTCTTACCATCTTCACTGCCACCATTGTGGTTTAAGCCACCATAATCTTTCTTGGAGTTTATTCTGACTGGTCTTCCCTCTCGATTTTCAACATGACAGCCAGAGAGCTCAAATTAAAACACAGGACATCCCGTCCTCTCTGTTTAAAACTCTTCAGCAGCTCCCCAAATAACTCAGAGTGAGAGTCAAAGTCCTTGCCCACAGCCTCATCTGACTTCTTTCACCCACCCACCCAACCTGTAGTGTTCACCCAGCCTCTGATATGGTACGCTCCTAAATGTTCCTCAAACCCATCAGGTCCTCTTTAGTCCAGCCTCAATGTCTATGCACTCATTGTTCCCTCTACAGGGAATGCCCTTGCCACAGAAATGCACCTGGCTAGCTCCCTCCCCTCCCCTTGATGCCATCTTGACTCTGATGCCCTCTTCACAGCAGCGCCCTCTCTGACAGCCCCATCTTGTCTAATTAGAACTCTCACTTCCTGTCCATAATTCTCCTTACTGCTTCCCGGCCTTGCTTTTTCCATAATACTTATTGCCTTACTCTACTGCTTGGTTTATTGTCTGTCTCTTCCACTAAATGTAAACTTCACGAGGGCAGGAATTTTTGTCTTCTGATCAATGCTGAATCCTCAGAGCCTAGAACAGTGCCAGGTACAGAGTCAGGGCTCCATAACCATCTGTTGAATGCATTTAAAGTAACGTAATTAAAGTAAAATGTGAAAGTCTCCCCTTTAATCTCACAGCTGCCACCTAAACAATGAGTTTTGTCTTTTTCTCGGCATTATATGTATATTACAAACAGTTATCTTATTTTACTTTTAATGTAAATACAATCAAGCAATCTATATTGTTCTTTGGTTTCCCTTTTTCTTTAAGAAAAGTTATGTCTTAGCGATCTTTCCATGTCAGCATATATAGATCTACTACATGATGACAGGGTATTTAACAACAAAAATCCCCAGATGGCATATGGTAATTAATGTGGTAATAGCAGAATCCTTCATCTCGTTGAATCTTACATTTCTCAACTTCAGAGAAGTCATCATGGTATCTTGAACAGAATAGGCCTTTGGACGTTACCAAGGCAAGACACAATGGACTCCCAAAGGCAATAAATCTGGGCTTCAGAAGCTGCTGAACTTTGTCCACATCACTTTTAGTTTGTTCTATGTGTCTAAAAATACATGTTTAAGACATCTTGGAGGTAAGGCATGCAGCGTGAGTGAAGAACAATTCTGGCCAGGCATGGTGGCTCATGTCTGTAATCCCAGCACTTTGGAAGGCCAAGGCAGACAGATCACCTCAGGTCAGGAGTACATGGTGAAACCTCGTCTCTACTACAAATACAAAAAAATTGGCTGGGCATGGTGGTGGGCACCTGTAAACCCAGCTACTTGGGAGGCTGAGGCATAAGAATTGCTTGAACCCGGGAGGCGGAAGTTGCAGTGAGCCAAGACTGTGGCATTACACTGCAGCCTGGGCAACAAGAACAAAACTGTCTCAAAAAATAAAAATAAAAAAATCTGAAAGAGGTGGGGGTGTTTGTTGTAGCAGTGTTCATATTTCATAGATTCAAAAGACTTGAAAAGAGCAAAGGTTACTTAAAACACTGCCACCCACTGACACAGGGTGTCTGGTTTTGAAGACTCCTTCCACAAAGCTGGCTTTGCAATGTTTTCAGCTGAACAACTCAAATGTCATTTGATTTCACACATTCTGGTTTGAATTTTTTTTAACTTATTCTATTTGGTTTTCATCTTGAAAGAGTTTTTAACAACCTTAGGTCAAAATATTTAAGGTTCTTACTTAGTAATCTTTAAAAGATGTAACTGAGGGCAGTGGCTGGATCCCAGCAGCTCTTGCTGCGAGTCTGGCATGACCGTGCTTTTTCTGGCTGGGCCTGTGGCTTACCTGGGATTGGATCAGAGGCCGCAGCAGCCAGGAAAAGAATGATGGCAGCTCCAAATGCCAGAACCGCACCCCAGCTGTGCTCAACCCTTGGGCTAATCACCATACTTTCCGTATGACCACAAAAGATGTTCTAGTTTTTAATATATTAAAAATATTTCAAGACACATCTGTTAGTGCTACATTTTAGGAGCCAAAATTAACAAGTACAAGTCATTGCTTTTATTTAGACGTAGGGACAAAACAACAGGGATTCTACAACTGGCTAATGTTTTCAAAGTCCTTTTGTCCAACTATCTATTAGAGAAAAACAGTTGTCTTACTTCTGAGGTGAGGGATCCAGTGTGGCAGCTAAGACTTCCCCTGCCCTCTGCCATCTGTGTAATGGCCACATGCTTGGGTGTTGAAGAGAGCAAAGATTAGCACTTGCCATTTCCTGGGGGCCAGCAGGCACTTTTCTTCCAAATCACATGCAGTGTGAGGGAGGAGAAGAAGGAGGGTACTCATACCATTATGGGAGTCTGAGGCACGAAAATACTCTTCCTTCCTGGCTTTCTTACCTATTTGGGAACACAGACAGGAACCCAGCAGAATTTAGGTACCTTCACTGATACCACCTGCTCCACAAAGACAGGATGCAGGGGAAGAGCTATTACCATTCCTCTTTCATAAAAAGGACACTGAGTTTAGAGAGATTACAGGTAGAGTCTGAACAGCAAATCACACTGAAACACACACACCTTTCTCTCTGGTGTGTTTGTTTTATTTTCCTGTTGGATAAACTAAACTGTGAGGCCAAAACTATAGAGAGTTGAACCCCACAGACCACATACAATATTTTAAAGCAAGCAAGTTGAAATGTCCACTACATTTTTCATGTACCCAGCACATCAAAAACTGTGTAGACAATTCACTCTTCCTGTAATTAAAAGCAGAAACAGAAATATGGATTTCCAATGTGTGTTTGTTGAATGAGGAATGAGTGAACAAAAGAATGAAACAGGTGTGGTGGCTCACACCTGTAATCCCAGCACTTTCGGAGGCTGAAGTGGGTGGATCACCTGAAGTCAGGAGTTCGAGACCAGCCTGGCCAACATGACAAAACCCGTCTCTACTAAAAATACAAAAATTAGCTGGGCACGGTGGCGGGCGACTGTAATCCCAGCTACTCGGGCGGCTGAGGCAGGAGAATCACTTGAACCCGGGAGGTGAAGGTTGCAGTGAGCCAAGATCACACACTGCACTCCAGCCTGGGGGACAGAGCAAAACTCTGGGGGGCGGGGGGGAGAAAAAAAGAATGAATGGATTGTAGGAGTCTTGGCTACGGATTCTAAATCGCCTCTTATGATTATACGTTGACAGTTCTCCTTTCAAGAGCTCTTTTGAGGCTGGCTGAGATTGTGGCACATTCATTGGAATTAAGGAAGGCCTCCTAGCTTGGTCAGGCTCACTTCCCACTGAAGTCTCAATAAACCTTATGGTTGAAAAAAGACTCCCTGATCATCAGAGTCACCTAAACCTAGAGCAACAGGACACAGGCTGTTGTACCGGATGTTAGGCTCATTCCAAGAGTGAGTGATGTTTTTTGTCCTTTTGGCTTCCTGTATGTGCACTCACATGTTTGATGGGCACGGAACATGAACTGCAAATCAGTTTGTCTCCCCACAGCGGGAAGACCGCTTTCCCTCCACCCTGACTTCCACCCCAAAGGGTGCAAAGAAGCTGCCAGAGGGGGATGAGGGGTTCTGTGCAGGAGCAGAAAGGAGAGCCCTCTAAGCACAGCTCCTGCCCTTGGTTTTTCCTGGATCCAAAGAGATGTTTCTGTGGTTCGAGGCAGTGTCTTGATGATGCAAGGACAGTGGGCTGCACAGATCTGACTATCCGTGCGGCTTCCTTTGCCTGCCACACCTTTTGCCTATATTTGGGCTGTCATCACATTTACAGTTAGTCTCCAATTTTCCCAAGGTTGTGCTCAGAGGTTTGTACAAAAGTTAATAATTTTACATATAATATTCAATTTATTAAATTCAGAATGAATGCCTTCCTCCTTATAAACAATTTTACATTTCCTTCACCAAAGACAGAGGGTTGGGGGCTCCTCAGCAGCACCATGGAGGAGACAGTGTCTGAGTTGGGGAAACTCAGGGCAGGAAAGGATGGTGGCAGGCCCAGGGGCTGATGCTGCCTGCCACAGAGGAGTGACCATGACTCCAACACATGGCACCTCTGGAGCCCAACCATTTAGCAGAATGATTTCTATGCTACAAAGCGTTCTAGGTTCTGACTTTGACTGCATGTCCCTCTGCTACAGACCTGTCCATGGGAAGGGCTAAAGTTCACCATGCAGTACGACAGTGGCCTCATCTGGCACAGAGCTGGCAACTCTGGTGGCAGAGGCAGGGTGAGCGTTCAGGAGCAGCCTTTGGAGTCTCCAGACAGTGGAGGTGAGCCATGACCTAAGCACAGAAGGTTGGGTGTCAACAGAGGGTTCCAGGCAGGGACCAGGCCCAGAGGGCAGGGGAGGGTGGCCCAGCTGTGTAGAGAGAGGACGCAGAGAGCGAGGGGACACTGAGAGGCAAGTGGGGCTGGCCCATGGGCGTAAGAGCCCTTGGAAACACCAGGGAAAATAGCGCGCACGTAAGCACCTCCTTCGCACTATTAATCTTCCAAGTACACCATTTACACAGTCAAACATTAGCTGAGTAATCACAAACTCCACATGAGTGGGGTCCCAATATTGGAGGTTTTACTGTGTTTCAAATGGACCAGAAAGAACAGCCTGCCTAATGACAAATGCTCCTGTAGTTTGATTTTCTGAGCCATTCTGAGGCATTTTCACACACTAAATAGAGAAATGGCTTTCAGTCAATTATAGCTTTTCAGGAAAAGAGACAACATAATATTCTACCTATAATAAATAAAAACAACTAAAAGATATGAGCCTCAATAAAAGGAGTCATACATCAACTATCATGGCAACTTCAAAAAGGAAACAAATGCCAGTCTTTTAAGTCTTCAAGACAAGCACTGTACCTCAGGTGAAAATGAAGAAAATCAAGACAAACGTCTTACCAGGTACAAAAACCATCTGTTTCATTGATTTATTTTTTGGCAGAAGTCTTAGGTTCCTAAAGAGAATGAATCTCGAATTACTTTCAGGGTTTATTGATAGTCTTGTTTCTGATGGTAGAGGGACACAGGTCAGGAGAGCTAGCCTGGCAGCCATTCATCTGGAAAACATCTTGGGCTGTAACAAGCTTAATTTAAGTCCAAGATATGATATAGATGCTATAAAAAAAAGTCCAGCCATTCCAGCCACCCCAGATGAGATCCAGCCATGTGAGTGCCTTCTTGGATGTTCCAGGCCAAGCTGAGTTCCCAGCAGAAGAAAATCTCTTAAGTGATCCCAGCTAACACTGTATGGAGCAGGAAAACCATCTGGCTGAGCCCAGCTAACCCACAGAATCACAAGAAATAAGAAATCATTGTTTTAAGCCACTAGTTTTGTAGTGGTTTGTTATACAGCAATAGACAACTGAAACAGTCACCAAAGGGAGCCATATGTTGTGCTATCTGACAATACCTTCCTGGACAAAGTGGATTAAAGCAGAGAGAGAACCTGATCAAAGGACACTTAATACAAGAGGAGGTTTATCAGGACCACTGGTCTGGAGCTAAAAGCCTAGGCTGAGGTAGGAAATACAAATAGATTGAGTACTTGAAATAAATGCTGAGAAGGTATGGTAAAGAACAGACCAAGGCCAGAAAAAGTTATAAAGCAGTAGAAACTCTGAGTGAATAGAATGAGCCAGCCAGCAGAAGCAGCAGAATGGAGAAGAGGCGGAAAGATAAGCAGAAAGACCCCTGTTCCACAGAGAAGGTCAGCTACCTCGGGGGCCACCAGGTTTTTGGACAGCTTGCTATTGTCATGAGGCTGGACTGCAGTTTCCAGTCTCCAAGTTCCCTGAGGTCCCTGTCCCTCTCATGATCCCTTGTGTGAGCCAGCATCTGTGGCCACTCCTCTGTGAGCTGGCCAGAGAGAGTTTCTACTCTTGGTAACCAAAACAGACCAATGAAAACAGGACTCTTCTAGTATGAGATTCTACCATTTTAGGAGTGGCAATCAATCGACACAGTGAAAATTACCACCAGTACAGTGAATATTTTGGCAACTGGAAAATAAAGGTAGAGGAAGTCTTGATTAAGCTGGTGGATTGAAAATGCATTACAGAATTTCCATTCCACATTCCTGATGAAATGAGCAAAAATAAAGCCAAGCAAAAAGCCACAAACAGCAACCAAACTAAAAAAAGGGTATAACATCATTCTATAAACTAAAACTCATAGAAGTCATGTTGGCAAGTCATAAAAGTTCTGAAAGTTCTATCTCAAACACAACCAAACCAGAGAGATGAAAACTGAGCGAACATCCTCTCTGTTTCATGGAGTAACAGATGGGGCAGAGGGTGGGAAGAAAGAAATGACCCAGGAAAAGTTGGAAATGTGGCTGGCATACAATTAGAAAACCAGATAGAATGCAGAAAACAATGACTTTCATATAGTACAACACAGTGATCCTGAGAGAAGAAATACAAATAATTGTGTCCAGCTTACTGCTTGCAGTTTCCAGGTGCAGTGCAGGAAAGGGGAACTCAAACAGAGCCCAGCAGTCCCACTGGGGTGAGAAGACAGAGCGTGGAGTTCAGGGAGCCGACAGTGGCTAGAATATGAGGGGCCGAGAAGCAGGGAGGAAGGAGTTGGAAAACAGCTATTGTGAATATATGACATGTCTTCAAGAAGGTAGAGGATATGACTACCATGAACAGAAACATGAGAAATTTGAAATTAATAATAAAACTGAATAGGATTAATGGCAGATTAGATATTACAGAAGACAGAAGTATTGCTTGAAAATATAGCAATATTGCTTGAAGACATAGAAATAAAAATATCAAGAATTAAAAAGGAAAACAAAAAGGAAACGGCTGAGTAAGTTAATTCCAACACGTTGGGAGGCTGAGGTGGGAGGATTGTTTGAGGCCAGGAGTTTGAAACCAACCTGGGGAACATGGCAAAACTAGTCTCAACAAAAAATGTACAAGTTATACAGGCATGGTAGCATGTGCCTGTGGTCCCAGCTACTCAGGAGGCTGAGATGAGAGGATCATTTCAGCTCAGAAGGTTGAGGCTGCAATGAGTACTGTTCATGCTACCGCACTCCAGCCTGGGCAAGAGTGAGATCCTCTCTCAAAAAAAAAAATTTTTTTTAAACCACAGAAAATATTTAAAAACTAATGAATAAGCATCTGTGATTGTGGGATAATAATATCAAGCGGTATATTTATACATATAATTGGAGTTACAGAAAGATGGTAGAAAGGGTAAGAGAGAAAAACATTTCAGGAAAGAATCACCAAAAAGTTTCCAAATTTGTTAAAAACTATAAATTCACATATCTAAAAATCTCAGCAAACCCCAAGCAGAACATAAAGAAAACCACATCAGAGCCTGTCATATATTTTTTAAAACTCATATATACACAAAGATGCTCAACCCCCATCCACTTACTAGAATGACAAAACTGACAATTCCAAGTGTTGACAAGGATGTGGTGCAACTGAAACCCTTGTAACACTGCTGAGGAAATGCAAAATGGAACATCAGTTTTATTTTAAAGCACTGTGGCAGTTTCTTATCAAGTCTCACATACATTTACCATGTGACCCAGCAATCGCACTCATATTTACCCAAGAAGAATAAAAACATGTCCATACAAAGATTGATATGTCAATGTTCATTGAAGGTTTATTTATAATAGCTAAAAATTGGAAACAACACAAATGTCCATAAATCGGTGCATGTATAAACAAAATGTGTTATATCCATAAAACAGAATAATATTTAGCAATAAAAAGGACTGGAGTACTGAAACCTACATTAACTTGTATGACTCAAAGCACTATGCTACATGAAAGAAGCCAGGCAGAAAAGACTGGATGCCATGGAATTCCATTTATATGACATTCTGGAACAGGTCAAACTATAGAGACAGAAATAAGATTAAGTGGTTGCCAACATAAAGGATTTTACTACAAAGGGGCACAATGCAATTTGGGGGAGCAGGGTGACACCTATCATCATTGTGCTGGGGGTTGCATGACTCCAGATATAGTTTATTTTATCACACTTCACAAATACTGCATTTTTTTTTTTTTTAACAAACTGAAGGTTTGTGGCAACCTTGCGTCAAGCAAGTTTACAGTGTCATTTTTCCAACAGCATGTGTTCACTTTGTGTCTCTGTGTCACATTTTGGTAATTCTTGCAATATTTCAAACTTTTTCATTATTATTATATCAGTTATGGTGATTTGTGATTGATGGTCTTTGATGCTACTATTGTAATTGTTTTGGGGCACTATAAGGTGTGCCCTTCCTTATAAGACAGCAAACTTAATTGGTAAATGTTGTGTGTGTTCTGACTGTTCCACTGGCCACTCTCCATCTCTCTCTGTCTCTTTAGGCCTCCCTAACGACATGAAAAGTCCCTGAGACATAACGATATGAAAATTAGGCCAAAAAATAACCCTACAAAGGCCTCCAAGTGTTCAAGTGAAAAGAAGAGTTGCACTTGAAATAAAAAACTAGAAATAATGAAGCTTACTGAGAGTTCAAGTCAAAAGCCAAGATGAGCAAAAAGCTAGGCCTCTTGCACCAAACATTTATCCAAGTTGTTAATGCAAAGGAAAAGCTTGTGAAGGAAAGTTAAAGTGCTGTTCTACTGAACTCACGAATGATGAGAAAGCAAAGCTGCCTTATTGCTGATATGTAGAAAGTCTGAGTGGTCTCAATAGGAGATCAAACCAGCCACAACATTCTCTTAAGCCAAAGCCTATTCCAGAGCAAGGCCCTAACTCTCTTCAATTCTATGAAGGCTAAGAGAGGTAAGAAAGTTGCAGAAGAAAAGCTAGAGGCTAGCAGTGGTTGGGTCATAGGTTTAAGGAAATAAGCCATCTCTATCACATCAAAGTGCAATGCAAAGCAGCAAGTGCTGATGTAGAAGGTGCAGTGAGTTACCCAGAAGACTTAGCCAAGATCACTGATGAAGGTGGCTATACTAAACAACAGATTTTCAGTATAGATGAAACAGCCTTCTATTGAAAGAAGATGCCATCTAGGGCTTTCATGGCTCAAAAGGAGAAGTCAATGCTTGGCTTCAAGGGTTCAAAGGACAGTTTGATAAACTTGTTAGGGAATAATGCAGTTGGTGGCTGTAAGTAGCAGCCGATGCTCATTGGCCATTCTGAAAATCCTAGGATCCTTAAGAATTATGCTAAATTTACTCTGCCTGTGCTCTATAAATGGATCAATAAAGCCTAGATGACAACATACGTGTTTACAGCATGGTTTCCTGAATATTTTAAGCCCACAGTTGGGACTCAGTAAAAAAGGTCCCTTTCACAATATTACTGCCTATCAACAATGTACCTGGTCACACAAGTGCTCTGATAGGGATGCACAAGGAGATTAACATTGTTTTCATGCCTGCTAATACAATATCCATTCTGCAGTCCATGGATCAAAGAATAATTTTGACTTTCAAGAAATACATTTAATAAGGCTATAGCTGCCATAGATAGTGATTCCTCTGATGAATCTGGGTAAAGTAAATTGAAGACCTTCTGGAAAGGATTCACCATTCTAAGATGCCATTAATAACATTCATGATTCATGGGAGAAGTCAGAATGTCAACATTAACAGGAGTTTGGAAGAAGCTGATTTTGGAGGAAGTTGATCCCAGCCCTCATGGTTGACTTGGAGGGGTTCGCGACGACAGTGGGGAAAGTACATGCAGATGGGATGAAAATAGCTAGATAACTAGAATTAGAAATAGAGCCTGAAGAGGTGACTAAACTGCTGCAATCTCATCATAAAACTGTAATGCATGATGAGTTGCTTCTTATGAATGAGCAGAGAAAGCGGTTTCTTGAGATGGAATCTACTCCGGTGAAGATGCTGTGAACACTGCTGTAATTACAGCAAAGGAGTTGGAATATTACATACACTTAATTGATAAAGGAATGGCAGGGTTGGAGAAGACTAATTTTCAAAGAAGTTCTACTGTGGGTAAAATGCTACTGAACAGCATTGCATGTTACAGAGAAATCTGTGGTGAAAGAAAGAGTCCATCGGTGCAGCAAACTCCATTGTTGTCTTATTTTAAGAAATTGCCACGAGCCACCCTAGCCTTCAGCAACCACCACCCTCATCAGTCATCACCCATTAACATGGAGACAAAATCCTTCTCCAGCAAAAGGATTACAACTAGCTGAGGGCTTAGATGATTATTAGCATTTTTTAGCAATAAAGTATTTTTAAATTAAGCTATGTACATTTTTTTAGACATAAATGCTACTGTACACTTAATAGACCATATTATAGTGTAAATATAACTTTTATATATACTGGGAAACCAAAAAAATCATGTGACTCACTTTATTGTGATGTTTGCTTTATTGCCATGGTCTGGAACTGAAAAAGCAGTCTCCAAGGTATGCCTTTATATACATTTGTCAAAACTCATAGGATTTTGTGCTCAAAATTGGTGAATTTTATTTTACAAACATTATGTCTCAAAGTTGACACACAAAAAAGAATGATGCAGACTATCTAATGGAGGGAGGTTTGAAAGTTGGTTTCTAAATCAAAGAAGCAACTGGAGGCCTGTGGGAATGGATTACACCCTCTCCTCAGTTTGCAGCAGAAACTCTAGAACAGGACATTTTACAAACTCTGAGAAGAGAAAGCTGGGTCCAAGTATCATAAGAAGCCTGGCAATGACACCGGCTGGCTTTCTTTCTTTTCCCTGCTATTCATGTAGGCTGCAGGAAAGCATGGGTGCCTTCTCAGATTGATGGTGACATATCATCTTTCTTTTTTTGGAGACAGAGTCTCACTCTGTCGCCCAGGCTGGAGTGCAGTGGCACGATCTTGGCTCACTACAACCTCTGCCTCCTGGGTTCAAGTGATTCTCCTGCCTCAGCCTCCCAAGTAGCTGGGATTACAGGCACCTGCCACCATGCCCAACTAATTTTTGTATTTTCAGTTGAGACGGGGTTTCATCATGTTGGCCAGGCTGGTCTTGAACTCCTGACCTCAGATGATCCACCCGGCTTGGCCTTCCAAAGTGCTGGGATTACAGGCATGAGCTACCATGCCCAGCCCATATTGTCATCTTTCATAGCAGGTCAATCAATAATACGTATAACTAAAACATGTAGCTTTAAAAATACCCGACAAAATGACTTCTATTAACATTTTCATAATCCCTTTTCTTAACCTCAAAGGGATCTTTTGGGAAATGGAAATAAATCTTTGTTATGGTAGAAATTGCTCACCAATTCATTTAGCATCTTTATGGTTAAGTAAAATGAAATTTAGTACTTAAAAAATATTAAAGAACAATTATATTAGAATTCTATCGGTCAGGCGCGATGGTTCATGACTGTAATCCCAGCACTTTGGGAGGCTGAAGTGGGCAGATTACCTGAGGTCAGGAATTCGAAACTAGCCTGGCCAAGATGGTGAAACCTTGTCTCTACTAAACATACAAAAATTAGCTGGGCATGGTGGCACATGCATATGGTTCCAGCTATTTGGAAGGCTGAGGCAGGAGAATCACTTGAACCCAGGAGACAGAGGTTGCAGTGAGCTGAGATTGTGCCACTGCACTCCAGCCTGGGTGACAGAGTGAGACTCCAACTCAAAAAAGAAAAAGAAAAAGAAAAAAAAGAATTTTATCTACTGACATAACTTATTTCATAATATCTGAGACATTAGTGCTTGTGAGATGTGCCAGTATTTTATGTAGCACTAACAAAGAAAAATCATTGCCAATTTAAACAGGATATAATGCAAAGATGCCATGGACTATAAGATGTACGCTAATTTCAAAGATACCGAAAGTGTGAAAAAAAAGTATGACTTAGAATCAATAAAATATGTACTGATCCATCCAGACATATTCATACAGAAAGGTTCCTGGAATAAGGTCACCTACATCTAATAATGGTTATTTCTCAGAGGGATAACCTTGGGTCATTTAAAAACATTTTTCTTTTTTTAAAAAAAGATAGATTTACAATAACAAATGAATGCTTTTTTTTTCAAGAAAAAAAAAGACTGGAAGTAAGTATGCCAAGATGTTAATAGTAGATAATTTTGGGCGTGGCAGTTATAGATGACTTTATTTCTTCTTTGTTCATTTCTGAATTTTAAAAGAACCTTCAAAATTAAAAAACTAAACACAGCAAGTAAAGATTCATAAAACTGGGACAGACATCCTTTAATGAAAGGATATTTTTAGTGGCAAGAACTCCTCTCAGGGTGATCAATGGTCCCAGTTTGCCCAGATTGTCCTGGTTTTAGCACTGAATGTCTTGTTCCTGGGATGGCTGGTCACCCTACCTCCTTATGGTTCAAATGACAATGGTGATGCATCAGGAAAGCTTTGGTTCTAGGACAATAATAATAAGGTTTGTTTTTAGTGTGCCTCAGAATCCCCCAAGAAACTTGTTAAATAAGCAGATTCCTTGGTTCCAAGCCTGGAGATTCTGGTCTGGGAAGGCTGCTGGGGTTAGGCTTAGGGGACGGCATTTTTAAGCATCCCAGGTAATTCTCAAGCCTTGGACTATTTCAGAGCTCCTTCAGCAGTCTTCCTGGCTTCCTCCTTCACTTCCTCTTCTCAGCATTTCTGGGGTCATCTGAAACCCTCCCTAAGCATTTGTGCCACTGGGAGCCTCCTGCTGTGTGTTTACTGCTGGCCATCTGCCTGGAGCACTGCCACCTCTCCAAGTTCACTGCAAAGAAAAAGTGATGGGAGGAACTCAACAGATCCCATGCCCTCCTGCCAGGAAAATACTGGTAGCTCAACTCAGACCTAAATTCACGTTCAAGATTCCCTGTCAGCACTCATTCTTCTAAAGAAAGTTTAAATCAGTGACATACAGGAATGAAAAAAGCCCCCCATTCTACAGAAATGACACACAGATCTTTCCAATTCTTCCTCATCCCTCACTTACGTTCTACCATCCTCAAACACCATCTGTAGCAAATATTATCCTGGAAATTAAAAAAAGACCTATTACCCCATCCTATACATTTTCTTCCATATGAACATAAGTCTGAGGTGTTAATTCTCTCTCCTGGACACAATTCAAAAGAAAGTAGGTTTCTTCAGTGTATCTATTTGGTCCAATTACTTCTAAAATATGGCACACTGCTTTGTGTCAGCTGTTTTTCATTAATATGTGCATCAGGCTCCCATTTTTGGTGGCTCTCGGCCCAGTGCTTCTCAAACTTTAATGTGCCTAAGAATCACCTGGGGATCTTGTAAAAATGCAGGTTCTGAATCAGCAGGACCGGGGTGGGGCTTGAGATTCTGAATTTCTAACAAGTTCCCCCCTGAGGCCTAGGCTGCTGGTTCCCGGACCACACAGGAGTAGCAAGGGTACTTGACAGGCCAAAGTTTGGTTCCTATGTCTTTATTTGCCTCTAATAAAATTAAAACAAAGTGAGCATTTGTTCCTACCACAGGGCTTAATCTGCTGTGCTATATTTTCTGAGTTTACAGGAAATTTGTAGTGTGCCCCCCACCTCTGACCAGGAGTGAATCAGCAAATTGTAAAGCCAAATCCTTTTTCGTTGTAAATTCTTATGTCTGCTGTTTACTGATCTGCAAACAATCAGGGTTACATTCTAAGCAAAATAGGTATATAAGAAAAGTACATATGTAAAGAGGGAAATGTCTGAAGAAGTCAAGAAAATGATCTTAATTAGAAAAATAGGTAGAAGTTTAACGTGAGAAAAATGCAAATGGTGACTAGCTTTGGAAGAGACCTTTTATTACATCAAATCTGAAAATTATTGTCAGCTCCAGGGATGGAGCTTTTAACTTGAGGGGGAATGAGGAAATTTAAAATGGCAGCTGTGATAATGTCTTTACGGTCTTGAATCTGTTGGGGCTCAGAAAACAATACCCCAAAAGATGACACTGACATGCTGACCTAAAGAAGCAGGCTCAAGGTTTCTCTGACCCCCCACCACGTATCTCTCAGTCCCCTCTCCCCCAGAGATGAGGCCACCACGTATCTCTCAGTCCTCTCTCCCCCAGAGATGAGGCTGTTCAAATTCCCTTATCTAACTAGAAACTGAACCCACCAAGGAGGAGCACAAATGCTTCTGATCTCCTCTCTGACATTTCATTAACCAGAGAAGATTAAAATTTGTATTACAGAAGAAGAGACTGAAAATTTAACACCACAACTACAGCACAAAGAACTTCCTCCCAAACTATTTTTCCTTCTCAGACCATTCGATTCCCAAAGAGAATCATTTACTATCCCATTTCTGAGCACTGGGCCCATTCATTTCCCCTAAAATTCATTTACTACCCCTCAAAAACGGCCACA
The DNA here is from genome assembly GCF_001698545.2 of Rhinopithecus bieti. Taxonomy (NCBI): domain Eukaryota; kingdom Metazoa; phylum Chordata; class Mammalia; order Primates; family Cercopithecidae; genus Rhinopithecus; species Rhinopithecus bieti. The sequence continues at coordinate 2,876,606 of NW_016806392.1, read as the reverse complement.
TTTCCCCCATGTCCCTCCACTATGAAGAAGGGTTTGTAAGCATCAAGATCACACTGGGTTGTTAGGTAATCATTCTCCTGTCATTCCCCATGCTTCTGCACCTTAAATAAATATAATATGTAGGTCTTTTCATGCCTGCTAATCTGTCACTTGTTGGTTCATTTTCAAGGCAGCTTCAGAGGGTGAAAGGGAAGCCTTCCTTTCTTCCCTACAAATTCAGCTAAGCAGAAAGTTTGGAAGGCAAACACCAGAGAGTAATTTTACATTTATTAATTGTCCAAGATCTGGAATGAAATAACCTCTGTGTTATTATTATTTATGCTCTGTGAATAACACTGAGAAGAACTATTGAGGTAAAACTCAAAAGTTTCGAGGTACATACACCGTATTATTTTTAAAATTATGTCATATTACATATAAAGTAGAAAATCAGCCTGAGAGAATGCACAGCAAAAGGCCAACAGTAATTGTCTCTGGATGATGGGATTGTGTTTACCTTTGATTATTGCTCTTTTGACATTTTTGACAATGAAAATATATTATTTTATAATAAAATAAAAAAGTTAATTTTAAAACTGTTATGCCAAAATAGATATGCATAGAGATGGCATTTCCCTTCAAGAAATATTTCTTTCAATAACAATTCTTTTATGTGTTTCCTTTGATTATGCTCCATACAATTCTTTTCTATTTATTTCTGGGATTATATGAACATTATAGCTATAATTATAAAGTGTTATATGAAATTTGAGTAACTAGAATCTTTAAATTCCCAATCATTCCTCTGTAATCAATATTTTCTATTTTACATATAGCAACTGGCATTTATAAACTTTAAAATATCTTAAGGATAAAATGACAAAGTCCTTTATCTATCAGAACCTACAATGTGCCAGTCATAGAAGTTCCCCTGTTCTTCATCTGATCTACAATGCCAAACTGTTGTGCCTACAGACTCTAGGAGGGCAGAGTTCTTCATGTGATTTCTGTATCCATTCTACAATCTCAGTGGCTGACCATGTACCATGCAGGAAATGTTATACTAAGAAAGGGAAGCATGCTGTAAAAGACTGCAAAATCACCAGCATCAGAAACAACTCTGTAGATACCTTTAAGATGGTAATATTCCAGGTAAAGCTCTCCACTGCTTTTTGTAGCTTTCTTTCCTTCAAACCTTCCTTGGTGCCTATGCTGTGCAAGTGTTCATGGAATTCCATGGCTGAAAGAAATAAAAAAGACAAAGTATATTACCTCCCATTCAATCTGTGGTAATGAACTGGAAATATTTCTTTTTCTAGGTAAAGTTAAAATGATTCCAACCTCCAGTGGAATTTCATAAATGTGTCCATTCAAGAATGTAATAATGGGGACAAAACACTGAAAAATTATGGCAACAACAAGGCAGAAGGCATCTTCGAAGTCAGCAATTGTTCCTCATTGTTTAGAAGGGAAACAGGGCACCTGTGATCACTGTTATTCTTATTTTAGAGAAGGGAAGCTCAGCAAGCTTCAGAGATGGGAGACTGCAAGGGAGCAGAAAGAAGGGCTGGGACCAGCATCTGGACCTGGACTCTCAGAAGGCGGATTTCAGCTCCACTGAGAACACAGTGGAGACCAGGGATAGAAAGAATGCAAAGTGATGTATTTTCTGTCACAGAAAGGGTCAATCTGAGGTCAAAGACCAAGCCCACAGTACAAGGAGGGGAGTGGAGAAAGACCCTGAACTCTAACTCTGCATTTATGCTACAACTCTACACCAGAATTTATATAATAAATAAATATTCCCTACTGCTGTTCAAAATAATTTCTGCAAGATCTATAGATCCTCTAATTCAAATTTAGTTTACAGGGTTTCCACATAAATTTAAAAATTTTATGCTTTTTTTCCATTAGATGGAAAAATCTTAATTCCTAATCACACCAATATAACTGCTAATAGTAAGACTACTGAATCCAATTTAAACATTCTTAGCATTTTTTTTGTCCTTAGAGTATAAGTAATTGAGAATGTTCAGTGAAAAATATGACGTTCTAGGGTCAGCTGGAATAATTCTTTTCTCTCTGTGGTTATGTTACTGACAATGTACAATTAGGTCATGTGTTTCTTTTTTCTCATTTTACATATATGTGGTGGGGGGAGTACTTTTTTTGATGTAATTTGTTTTATGAATTATGTCAAAACATTACATAATTCCAAAGTTAAACTACATATTGAGGTGAATTCAGGTAAGTCTTGCCTCATTTATGGTCTTCTCTACCTTGATCCTTCTTCCCTTTATATGTTCTTATTAGTTTTTTATTGTATTGTTTCTCTTTGTAAATGTAATCAAATGTGCATATATTATTCATAATCTTCCTTTCTTACAGGAAAGTAGCATGCTATGTACAGTGTCCTGCATGTTGGTTATTTTCTTTCTTTTTCTCACACAATTGCATAGTGGAGTTCACTCCATGTCAATGTAGAGCTCTTCCTCACTCTTTTCTGTAACAGCTACAGACTCCATTGTGTAGATGAACCAGTATTTATTTAACCAGTTCCCTACTGAAGGACGTTGCATGGTTTAAAAACTTTTGCTATTACAAATAATTTAGCACTGTTGTAAATTTTACAAGACCTTTTGTACATTCTTTTGCGCACTTTTACTCTTCAGTTGGGCATTTCGATTTCTAATTCCCTTTCTATGCAACACCATTTCAAAGCAACTCTTCATATGGTGATTGACAACTTTATTCCTTAGTGTGTTTAAATATCAAGCAAAAGCTGACACACATATCATAAATACAATAAATGGCCAATTTAGTCTTTTTACTTCTGTGTTTCTTTCTCTCACCTAACCAGGAGCTGTGGTCCTACTTCCTGTTATGCTAATAAGATATGGTAGCCTCACTGGTTTTGGGAAAGAACAGTAACTAGTAAGATTCATTCCACTCTCCAGGGAACTAACCCATGGACCATTCCCCTTTTCTCCAACTTCTCTTTTGCTGATGACGGTACTTGAGAACATTCCAACTTGGTTAACTGAATAAGCCCCCTCCACCCCAATGCCACACACACACTTTCCCCACTCTTCACCTCTAGGAGACTCCCTGGAGTGTGCTGCATGACTCAGATCCACCCATTGGGGCCCTAATGATAAGACTGATGTGCTTGGCTTTTCTAAGTTTTAATATTGGACTCCAAGAGTTCTGGATTTCCAAACAGGAATAATTAATACTCATTATGTTTCTGGCAGTCAGAAGCTGCCATATTCTCATAAGTATCACTGAGGCTTGCAGAATGGAATCCATGACTGGAATTACAGGAAAGGAGACACAAGAGTGGGAGGGAGGGGGTGGCTCTCTACAAACAAGAAATCTGACTCCATGGACTGTAAGATGAATGGGAAAAGAAACTAGGAGGAAAAATGGAAGTGATACTAACTAAAGCAGGACCACATATTACAATTGCTTGACCGGATGTGGGCTCTTCACAATGGTTTTTTATGGCATTTCAAAACTGGCACGAGGTGTAACAATAATAGTGAGGGATTTTTCTAACACCAAGGTATCTGCATGGAAGCCTCATTCTGCTAGGGGCAGACTGTTTATGGTGCCTTGCTGAGCATTTGATCACCTGTAAGGTAATGAGGCAATGACAGGAACTGGTATGCTGGGCTTAATTCCAGCTCACATAATGTAAATATGGAACAGCAGAAGAAGGGAATGCTGAGCTTAGACAAACAGCTACTCTTAGGAAAACAGCTTTCAGGCCAGGCGCGGTGGCTCACGCCTGTAATCCCAGCACTTTGGGAGGCCGAGGTGGGAGGATCATGAGGTCAGGAGATTGAGACCATCCTGGCTAACAAGGTGAAACTCCGTCTCTACTAAAATACAAAAATTAGCCAGGCGTAGTGGCAGGCGCCTGTAATCCCAGCTACACGGGAGGCTGAGGCAGGAGAATGGTGTGAACCTGGGAGGCGGAGCTTGCAATGAGCTGAGATAGTGCCATGGCACTCCAGCATGGGCAACAGAGCGAGACTCCTGTCTCAAAAAAAAAAAAAAAAAAAATACCTTTCAGAAACTTCAGAAAGTATGAACCTAGGGAACAGTCTGCCTTGAGAAGGACTGGGGACTTGAAGATGAAACAGAGTTGAAAGGATAAAAAATGATATAGATAAGGAAGAAATGGGGAAACATTTAAAGAAACAAGTGTAGCTGCATACATGGCTGCTATCGAAAAAGCTCATATTTTACAAGTCTATTTAAAAAATGAGACGAGACCATTCTCCCTTATCTTACTCCTCTTAAAATACCTCTAGCCCAATAAAAGTTCACAGGGACATGCAAAATGTTTTATTAGTGAAGCTCTTTTAAAAAACAGGCAAAAAGGTAATAAATTGAACACTGGAAATACTAAGTTAAAAATAAAAAACTCAGACTATTAATCCCATTGTCATTTATTTAATTATTTGAGTTGCTGCATAATACATCTGTTTCTTTTAAACACGTCTTTTTTTATTTTTATTTTTTATTTTGAAACAAAGTCTCACTCTGTTGCCCAGGTAAGGGTGCAGTGGTGTGATCTCGGCTCACTGCCACCTCTGCCTCCTGGGTTCAAGCAATTCTCCTGCCTCAGCCTCCCAAGTAACTGGGATTACAGGTGCCTGCCACCACACGAGGCTAATTTTTGTATTTTTAGTAGAAATGGGGTTTTACCATGTTCGTCAGGCTGGTCTTTTAAACATTTCTGTGTTATTAACTTAGAAATGACTGATCTTTGCTAATCCACCAGAGTGGATTTTGCTAATCAACTAATTTGAAGCATACATTGATTTTATTTTTTTAAGAAAAGGGTTCTCACCTTGACCTTTCACTGTCTCCCTGTGACATGCGAGGGCCAGGGCAAGGACTAAGGATACACAACCAAGGGAATTACAAGGCAACTTGCCAGGCACTTCACATATGCTATAAAAGAAATGCAGACAGAGGCTACAGCACTTTCCTAAGGAAGTGGCAAAGAAAGATTTTAATCTTGGTTTGTCTGATATAGTCATATGTGTAAAATAATTATTCTGTGGGCAGAACACTGTAAGGGCTATTGCATAGCTACCAGTTAGAAGGGAAGAGAGAGAGAGAGAGAGAGAGAGAGAGAATGAGATTATACATTTGAACTGGATCAGTCTATATATATAAAACAAAAGAAATCCATTAAGATATCTAAGATGCAAATTGCATTATTCTCTCAGTACTAAATTACTAGGAAATCCATTCCTAGCATGTCACAGGAGGTCTTCAGAGTTCTTTACAACAACAGTGCTGTATAAAGAACTTCTCTGGGTTAGAAGTTAAGTAACCACTTCATTTTTCAAATTATTTTCAGCAAAGAAACATTAGCCCAACGAAAAAGTCCTTCTCTTACTAAAAGCTGAAGAGTAGTATCTCTTCTCCTTCTGTAAGTCATACTATTCTGTCTAAAGACTAGATAGAGTGAGTTTTAAAGTAGCTGGTGAAAATCAGGTGAGAAATAAAAAGCTTAAGACTAAGTCACACTCCCTCTCCCCCCCACAAGAAGTCAAGTTCGTTTTATTTTAAAACTCCTTGCACTTTAATTACAGGAAGAGAAAAGATGAGGGACTCCCACTGTGGGGATGCGAATGGAGCATGATCCAGTGTTGGTAAAAGCTGTGGTGAGCAAGGAGCTATGTGAACCTGTGACTGCAGTTGAACAGGCAAAAGTGGATTACAGTAATCCAGAGAATTTAAAGAGCATGTGAGGAGGGTCTGGGGGAACTTGTCAGAGAATAGTGGGCACAGGCAGCGCACAGAAGTCACATGGAGACTAGAGAATGTATCTCAAACCTCAACGAGTAACAGAATCGCTAGAGGTGTGTTTAAAGTGCAGGTTCCTGCGTCTCCCTGGAGGTTCTGATTCAGGAGGTTTGCGGTGGGCCCAGCCAGACATTTTCAGATTTCCATGCAAGAGGACTAGGGATCATTTTGAAGAAAACCCGATTAGGTAGATGGGTAGATGGGACTGAGAGGTGCAAAGTCCATGTCCAGTAGGTATCAGAGGGTCATTATTAGAGGGGTATTTCAGAAAATCTAAGAACTGTAAGACTGTCTATCCTAAAAGACAAGAAGGAAGGAGGGAAGGAAGAAGGAAGGAAGGAAGGAAGGAAGGAAGGAAGGAAGGAAGGAAGGAAGGAAG
>NW_016806392.1:2868002-2869980 GCF_001698545.2 Rhinopithecus bieti | reverse complement strand
GGAAGGAGGAAGGAAGGAAGGAAGGAAGGAAGGAAGGAAGGAAGGAAGGAAGGAAGGAAGGAAACGAGGAAGGGAGGGAGGGAAGGAAGGAATGAAGGAAGGGAGAGAAAGAGACACAAGTGTTTTCATTGATGAATTATAGGTAAGAAAACCTACATACTTAATAAAAATAATTTGAATTTTATTGATCCTGAGAAAATTTCTTTTGTGATGATCATCTGCATATTTAGAAGGTCATATTTAGAAGTTTTTAAATTGTTGATTTAAGCCAAAAGAGTCCTAATATTCTTACAGAGTGTGGCTGTGAGCTTATGTGGCCAGAGCATTGCCTGCTGGATGTATGAAAAGCCACCAGGCAGACACTGGGGAGAATACACAGAAAGGCAGATTCGGGACGGTGTCAAGGTTGCTGCTGCTGCCTCTGCTTAGTGACGGTAACAAGAATTCCCACTGTGAAAACAATCTTCAGGTTCACAAATAGAAACCAGGCCAATAATAATGAGGGGATAAAAGTAGGATTTTTTTTTCAAAACAAGTTCCATTTACCTGCGTGTTTCCAATATCTTCCAAATACTATAGCAACACATTTGCATCCTAAATTTGTATACTTTAGAGTCTTGTATAGCTGTTCATATTATCTTGAAGTTAACTGTTTAACAAAATAATTGTGTTTTTTCTATTAGCCAATGTCCCATATACTAGTCTAATTTAAACTAAATGGCACTATAAAAGTCTCAAATAGTATGGCCTTGTCCATGTTTCCTTTAAAGGTGAAACATAACATTTTGGGGCAGCTATTAAAGAGGGAGGGAAAGGAACTAGGATTCCTTGATTCTACAACCAGTTGCCACCCAAGTGAGAAGAGGTAACAGTTAATTCTAGCCAAAGAAATGGAAAAAACTTCATTTGAAAACCAACTCTAACTAGGTAAACAGTCCTTTGGAAGTGTGACACAATTGCTATGTGTTATATATTTAACAGTCAGAATATACAGTTTGTTTAAAGACATCAAAGTTTGAAGGCTGTGAGTATATTACATGAATCCAATAAAACATGCAGGAATACAGATTAATGCTTAGGGGTAAATTATGTTCAGAGATTAACAAATGATCAGTGTCTCATACACAGACCTGGCTGGCCTGGTGTGGCTGCTCTTTCAACAAAATGATTGTCTTTGAGCCTCAGTTGCTCTGTGCCAAAGACCCAACCATTAGGTTCCTTTGACTCCATGACCCTAAGTTTCTGTTCCTAGGGAAAAGCAGTGGGTTATTTTTCTTCTGAAATGTTAACCATTAGGAAACCTGCTGCAATTTCTTTGTGATAATGAACTTGGGAACTAAGGGTATAAATAGTAGGTCATCAAGCAGCAGAGAAAGGACACATGGAAAATCCTTAGGTGATGTCAATGAGAGTTTAATTCAGTTTTTGTCAAAAGGGAATGGAGATATAAGATGATTTACGGCGGAGCAAGATGGCCGAATAGGAACAGCTCCAGTCTTCAGCTCCCAGCGTGAGCGACACAGAAGACAGGTGATTTCTGAATTTTCTTTTTTTTTTTTTGAGGCGGAGTCTTGCTCTGTCGCCCAGGCTGGAGTGCAGTGGCCGGATCTCGGCTCACTGCAAACTCCATCTCCTGGGTTCACGCCATTCTCCTGCCTCAGCCTCCCGAGTAGCTGGGACTACAGGAGCCCGCCACCTCATCTGGCTAGTTTTTTGTATTTTTTAGTAGAGACGGGGTTTCACTGTGTTAGCCAGGATGGTTTCGATCTCCTGACCTCGTGATCCGCCCGTCTCGGCCTCCCAAAGTGCTGGGATTACAGGCTTGAGCCACCGCGCCCGGCCAATTTCTGCATTTTCAACTGAGGAACGCAGCTCATCGCCAGCAACAGATCAAAGCTGGACGGAGAATGACTTTGATGAGATGAGAGAAGGCTTCAGTCCATCAAACTTCTCAGAGCTAAAGGAGGAATTACATACT
>NW_016806392.1:2854372-2864859 GCF_001698545.2 Rhinopithecus bieti | reverse complement strand
CGTCCTTTGTAGGGACATGGATGCAGCTGGAAACCATCATTCTCAGCAAACTATCACAAGAACAGAAAACCAAACACCGCATGTTCTCACTCATAGGTGGGAACTGAACAATGAGATCACTTGGACTCGGGAAGGGGAACATCACACACTGGGGCCTATCATGGGGAGGGGGGAGAGGGGAGGGATTGCATTGGGAGTTATACCTGATGTAAATGATGAGTTGACGGGTGCTGATGAGTTGATGGGTGCAGCACACCAACATGGCACAAGTATACATATGTAACAAACTTGCAAGTTATGCACATGTACCCTAGAACTTAAAGTATAATAATAATAATTAAAAAAAAAAAAAGATGATTTACAGGGCTTAGCGGAGGAAGAATCCAGTGGTTTCACATATTTGTATCTGGTTATATTTTGGTTGCATGACTTGGCACATCATAAATACTTAATCTTTTAAAAAATTTATTACCTTTTTCCCCCTCCTTGCTTCTTACCTTTTTTTCTTTCCTTTCTAGATAATTCCCTGGTATATTCTTTCCATCCAGGATCTGAAGGTCTACCCCGAGACAAAGTCCCCTGCCTGGCTCTTTTTTTATTCTGATAGCTCTTCTAGCTGCTGCCTGCTTGCCTGCCTTCCTGCCTACTTCTGCAACTAATTGCTGTTCCTTCCTTTGCTGCCTCTTTTTGCTATGACAATGTAGTAAGAAGCCTTCTTGAGGCAAGTTTCAGGTGGGCATTACAAAACCATCTTGTTAACTTCCATCTCCGCCCCCCACTTTGTCCTGCTCAGCAGCTGAGTTTCTTCCTAGCTGGAGCTATGGCCCAGAAGGAACTCAATGTAAGCCTACCCGGCCCTGAGTCTGTCCCACAATGGGCCTTATATTTCACAATTCCTTCTGGTCTTGCCCTACCCTACCCTCAGCCATTCTGTACTCCAAATTCTTTTTTATCTGCCACTCTGTAGGCCTGCCCTGCCTCATAGCCTGTAGCCACACATGAGTACTGAGTACTAGAAATGTAATGAGTTCAAATGGAGATGTGCTGTCAGTTCAAAAGATGTACTGGATTTCGAAGATTTACAACAAATAAAATAATGTAAAATGCCTCATTAAAAAAAAAAAAAGGAATGGAAGATACAGGCTGTGTGAACAAAGAACAGAATGAAGCCATCATTTCATGGTGAGGACTGCACAAATCATGTAACCTTTGCTTTATAGCTATAATGTTAAATTTTAACAATTGGTATGGGCACACAAAATTATATTGTTGCATTTTTATATAAAGAAACGTTTTAGAAATTTATTGCTTCTTTCAGCGTTATCTCTAAAATCTAAACAGCTCAGATTTTTTATATGTGTAGGTGTTGATTACACATAATTTTCCAATTATTATTTCAAAATATTTTATAATTTAAATAGTTTAAAGAGTTTTTTCCTGAAGGGCTTAAAAGCTTAATGACAAAAAATGAATTATAATGCTGATAAAATGTCAGGTTTTGTAAAAATTAATAAATGGGTGCAAAAATTTCAAGATGGCATAGTTAACTCAGAACATTTAGTACAACTGCATACAACTATACTGGGAAATAGTGAAGAGAAATTTCCACTTCTATCAAGTTTTCTGCTTCCCATCACAGATAACAAACTTAGATGAAAACCAAACAGCCCTAAAAAGAAATATGATATATACAATAAAATATATCAAAAGAGGTTTTGCTTTGAAAGGAAGTGAGGGCCAAGTCAGAAACATGGCATCATCTCCTTTTTCGATGAAATGAATGCCATTTATTCTTGCCAAACGTAAAGCAGACGACCTTTCAAACATTCTGGTTGGGATTTTCTCTACCAATCTAAATGATATGAAAATAAAATACAGCATGTAGCACATGGCTAAAATTTTAGAAGCAAATATAATTTTAAAAATTCTTCATGAGGAGACATATTGATCTTAAATGGATACACTTGAAGATTAGGTTTTCAACTGAAAATTTAGTTTGCTGTCCCAAAAGCTCTTTTATCACAAACACAACCAGTACAAAATTTTGTGTGTAGATTAAAAAACAGAAATTAAGAGCAAAAGCTAAAATCTTTTAAATGGTGACAAAATATATATTTATATTTTTAATTTATTTCAAATTCCCCAAATTAGGTGTAGTGGATTATTTCCTGAAAGATCGAATACCATATGACACAGGTGTGTTTGGGACCTCATTCAAGAGGTGGATGTCAACAATATTAAACATACCTTAACGTAACATGGTTTGTACGTGACTTACGGTATGGTATCACACTACTTAGAGAACAAAATATGGATATCTGATAATTTTATGAGAATACATATAATTTATATACACTACCTGTTTAAATGTACAGCCTTTGTAAACTATACGCTCTGCCTCAAAACTCCAGAGGTCTGAAGTTTGGGTGTGTGGCCGACCTGTGGGTGTTTACATCCTAATCCTTGTGGAGATGTGGAAATGCCTAATTGCTTTTCAGATAGTTTCAGTTGGTAGCCTCCTTTTCTTGGCCTTCTTCCCAAACAATCTGGGCATTAACAAAAGCCAAATTATTTTAAGATGGATTTTGAACTGTTAAATCCCGTTCCACATGAGATGGAAAAGATAAACCAGGTCTCTTAAATATATTCCTGAAACCCAGATGGATGACAAGATCCTTGCAATGCCAAATCCACAGCAGTACAATTTGTGAATGAATTATATGAAGGAGGTTTTCTTCTTCTGCCAGCACTTTCCATCTGGGTAGAGCTAGGTGAGATGAAGTTGCATAACTTTCAGCCCTTTGTGGAATCTAATTACCACGCCACCATTCTAAACACACGACCACGTGACTCACCCGAGTGGGATAATAAGAAGAATAATGTGCTTAGCAAGACCCTCCTCACTTTATTTCACTGAGAAATAAAGAGGCCTTCACTACAATTATGCACAGAGGAGTTCTGTTAGACCTACAACATTTTTGTTTGGATCGCCACACAAGTTCTGTTAGACCTAGAACATTTTTGTTTGGATCGCCACTTTCACATCAATGCTTTCCTGCGCTCCCACAGTTTGGCATGATTACCATAACATACAAGGTCCTCGTGACTGCAGCCTGTCCATGTTTCTCCTTCCTTTTGACACCTCTTTCAATTTTAATTTTCAACAGATAATGTAGTCATACGGTTCAACAATTTTAAAGGTATAAACTGATATACAGGCAACTGTCTTTCCTTTCCTGATCTCCCAGCCTCCTTGTTTCCCTCCCCATCTCAGGCAACCGCTGTTATTCCTTCTTAGGTACCCTTCCTGAGAGATGCACACACAGCACACATGGCATATTCTCCCTGCCTCTTTAAAGCAAATGTTAGCAAATAACACACACGGTTTCTCTTGCTTTTACAACTATCTGTATCTCTATATATGTATATAAGATCTTTCTTATATATGTACGCATATGTCTGGAGGCAAGTATATATATGTATATATGTGTATATATACATACAAATATATATACACACATACAGAAATGCATATACACATATATACACAAGTGTATATATATACACACACACACATACACACACATATACTTCTTTATTATTATTTTTTTTGTTTTGAGACAGATTCTCGCTCTGTCGCCTAGGCTGGAGTGCAGTGGTGCAATCTCGGCTCACTGCAACCTCTGCCTCCCAGGTTCCAGCGATTCTTGTGCCTCAGTCTCCCTAGTAGCTGGGACTAAAGGCATGTGCTGCCATAGCTGGCTAATGTTTGAATTCTTTATTCTTTATACAGGGGCATAATGTTCCATTATAAGAATGTATCATAATGTATGTCCCAGGGCCCTCCTAGTAAGCATTTAAGTTGTCCTCAATATTACAACAAAGACCTTTGCATATATGACTTTCCCTAAGTATTTGATCATATTTATAGAATAATCTCTGAAACAATGGAATTATTGGTTGAAAGTATATAGACTTTGAAATTCTGAAATTTACTCCCATATGGGCTTCCCTAGATATGGACATGCACACAATTTACATGCCCTTCCTCCCCCAAATCTGAGTTATCAGTTTCCCCAATATCCTTACCAATCCATCGTGATTTATATGTGATGGAATTCTGGGGTCTCTAATACAAACATCTGAAAAATGGTATCTTCTTGAAATACTTCATTCAGTAGACTTCCAGAAGATCAGTGTTCTCCTCCCCGCTCTCTAGCTGTCACACCTTAACCTGAAACCCAGATGGATGCCCAAATGTTTTGAACACCTTAACCTCCTGTTTGTTCTTCTGCATCTTGCTGACATATAAACATTGGGGGCCAGGGATCTCTCTTCTATGTCTATGGTCATCTCTTAGATGAGCTCAGTCTCCCGGCTTCAAAGATTACCTTTGCAATGATAGCTCCCAAGTTTATTAATTCCAGTCTTGACTTCTCTAAACTTTAGACTTGGAGGTCAACTAGGCATATCAAACTTAACTTGTCCAAAACCATACCCCTGATCTTCCCTTTCAAGACCAGGCCTGCCCCAGTCTTCAGCATCCTGGTAAAAAGCAGCTCCATCCTTCCAAGATGAAGCCAAAAATCATCTCTTTCTCTCCTCCTATGCCACATTCAATCCATCAATAAGTACTGTTAGCACAATCTTCAGAATGTTGGTTTTTGCCATACAAAATTCTTTTACATGCAGTCTAACACTAAGTTTGTTTGCTTAATATTATGTTAAAACTTCCGGGATTGTATTAGTTCCTGGCCTCCATCTCCAGCCTCATTTGCTGCTCCTGTCTTTCCCATGTGATATTCCATGTTACTCACTGCTGCTGCTGGCATGGGCTGTATTGCCCTGCATACGTTCTTCTGTCTGTCTGGAATGTCTGTGCCCACTTGCCTTGGCTCTTAGACAAACAACCTTCTTAACTCATGCCCTAAAGTCTGGTTCAACTATCCCCACAGACAGACCTCCCCACTCCTCCTCTGTGTGATCAGGGCTCTAGGGCAGTGTGCACTCACTCCTGCACTTACACCCTAGGCTGCACTTACACTTATGAGTGGCTTAGATGCCTGTCTCCAATACTGGACCTGGAGCCCTCTTAGAGGAGGGTCCGTATCCTGTTTTTCTGTGGAATCTCCAGCTTCTGGTCAGATGGAGAGAAAGAACTTGTTCGTTGAACAAATAAATACACAGCATTCTGTATTCAATTCAGCTCAACAGATATTTATTGAGTGCTGGCTTTGTGCCAGACACTGTTCTTGGCGTTTGGGAAACATTATGAACAAACAAAGGTCCCTTCCCCTCAAGGAGTTTCCACTCCAGTAGGAGGAACACAGACAACAAGTGATGGGCGTAACAGATAACTCATTCACTCAAGTGGCCCTTCTATTTGGATGACAGCCAATTCTATCTGTAGGCCTGATCTCCATCCGAAACTTCACTCTAATTGTTTTGACAACTTACTAGCTATTTCTACTTGACCATCCTACTGTGATCTCATATGTGTCACACTTGAAACAGACCTTCACAACCAACTTCTTTCTAAACAAATACTTCAGGCATCCACATTCTGTTGCTGGGAGTAGTATATGAACATGAAGGGCACAGGAGACAGAATCAATCACTGAGTTCCTGAGTGAGTCCTAAACTATCTAGTGACCTCACTGCTTGTAACAGTTTCCCGAAGTATTTAAGACATTGACAGATAGAACTTGAGACAAGGGCTTTATCACCAAATAAGTTTGAGAAATGCTGAGTTAAACTGGAGGACATTTAGCATGATAATGTGTACTGAGAATCTCCAAAGGGGATAAGGTGCATTATAAAAATGTGATGATGAAGTCCTTTGCCCAAGGAACATGACTAGTGTTGCATGAATTAGGCTTTAGTAAATGTTGGCTTAAAAAAAATCAATCCCAAATGTTTTAGACTTGAATTAAAAGGCTTCCTTCGTTGAGTCCAGCCTGTATTTCCAACCCTAATTTTTACTGTTTCCTGAAGCAAATATTTCCCTTCATCCAGGACAATATATTTCATGTGCACTGAAAGTACACCTTGATGATAAAGTCTGCTAAGCTTTGGCCCATCTAAAATGCCCTGTTCCTTCTGCTTAACTTATACAAATCCTGCATTCCCTCAAGCCCCTAGTCCAAGCTTGGCCTCCTTTCCTAACAACAAAAGACTCTGAGACTGCTCCTTTCTTCAAATTTCATTTATACCTGTTATCTATACCACTCACTTGGCTGTGTTTTATTATAACTTTCCATGATGGTAGAAACATTATCATCCTTTTTTTTGCATCTCCAATAAGTAATTAGTATAATAACTTGTCATGAAACAAATTCCACAAATGCATGACTGTGTTTTTTCGTTAATATGTTAACATGTTATGGACATGGCACTGGCCTATAATAAGAATACAGTGACCTATAATAAAAGAACACAGGTTAATTAAAGTTGCTTTATATTCCTTATTCTTATAAGAAAGTTTACCTCTAAATACTGTTAAAACATTCTTAGAATGCATTTGTTCACTTTTATTCAATTATTTATATATTCCCTTTTACAATCCCTTATATATTTATAATATACTATAGGATTTGTAGACCACAGAATTTGAGAGCTGGAAAAGCCTTAGAGATAATTTGGGCCAAATTACTTTATATTAAACGTAAGGATACCTAATATACACACATACGTGTGTATATACATCACCTTCTGGTATTTGTATGAGAAAGGTGATTCACTTTGTGGACTTTACTTGAATTGTAGTTCTTCTCAGCTTTAATAAGCAATTATAATGGGAATTCTCATAACCAAGTGGTTTATTTATGCGAGTGCCAGAGTTAAAAACAGCCTGAGAGTTACTCCTGACCCCTCTTCAGCAGAACACCTGCTGAGATGACCCTGAGAGTTGCTATTGAAATACAAGGGGATGCTTTCAGAGACTCTACGGGTTTACAAAGGAAGGAGGGAGGAAGATGTGACAAGAGAGCACAGTGTTGGGATTTAATCACAGAACAGGTACCCCAGGAAGGGTAAGTATCCCCCCAAACTTCCCTCCCCTTCATTTGTGGCACAGGGGAAATGTCACTGGTGAAAGCCATGTTCTATGCTGCTCTAGAAAGATAATTTGGCTGTCCCTCAATCACACAGCTGGTGCATGTCTGAGTCAGAGCAGTCACTCACACTGTCCCTGTGCGAGACAGAGGAGAGACGCTTAGGGAAAGAGCATGAACTCAGAAGAGGGCCTGCTCTGCTCCACCCTCAAAAGAGAAGTTCTCAAAACCTGAATGTGCTCACCACAATGCAACTTCCCGAGTCCCACTCCCAAATGGCCAATATTTTGGGAATGATATAAAGAGACTGCACTTTCAACAAGCATTCCCAGGAGATTCTGACCACACGTATGAAAAATACCATTAGTGTGAAAGTTGATGTGGGAATCTTTCTTTTCTTTGCATGACTGTGAATATATGATGTGGGAATCTTACAGCAGAATTAGGGTGAAGGTTACAGGGACCGTTGGGGTGTGGTGAGACAGGGGTTTCTAGAGACCAGTTGCTTATTGTGAAGTTTTTGCTCTGAATGAGTTGGCCTAGTTGTTGTCTTTGTGGTCATTTCCTCTGCCATCCCTTATCAGTGATGAAGGTCCCTTGTGAGGGAATTAAAATGAGAAAGAGGCCACTGAGGACGCTGTTACTTCTTTTCTTCCCCTGACTTCACTAATTATTAGTTAATTAATTAGTAAATGTCTAGAAGAAGATGTGGTGGTTCAATACCCAGTCTTGAAGAGAAAAGATGCTGCGGATTTCAAATGGGGTATGGGAGACTGATGCAGGTGTCCTGTGTCTCATCTTCAGAAAGGTTGGCTTTTCACCTTCAGAGTTAAGTGTTAACTTTACTCCTTGAAACTAATGATGATGGGCTACAATTTATGTGTCCTGTAACATTGCATGGGATGACTTGTTTAATCTTTTTCAGTAACTGTAATCCAGCCATTCTCAAATTGCTGCTTATGTAACTGATCTTAGTTCACTGCAATTTAGAAGGCATAGGGCCATCAGGGAATCACATAATCCACTGCTACTTAGAAGAAGGAAAACGGGATAGAGAGGCGTCAAGTGACTAAACTAAAGTCACACAGCAAGACATGGTACAGAGGGCACCAGAACATGGGTCTCTGAATTCCCAGGAAAGAACCTTTCACTTTTGTAAAACAGAGCTGAGAAACATTCTGACATAAATGAGAACTGATAGGATTTGGATCTGTGTCCCCATCCAAATCTCATGTTGAAATATAATCCCCAATGCTGGAGGTGGGTCCTGGTGGGAGGTAATTGGATCATGGGGGTAGCATTCTCATAAATGGTTTAGCACCATCCCACCTTGGTAGTATACAGTGAGTAAGTTCTCACGAGATCTGGTTGTTTAAAAATGTGTGGCACCTCTCCACTCTCTTTCTCCTGCTCGGGCCATGTGAAGATGCCTGCTCCCGCTTTGCTTTTCACCATGATTGTAAGTTTCCTGAACCCTCATAAAACAGAAACTGATACTGAGAAGCAGGGCATTGCTGGAAAGACACTTGAAGATGTGGAAGCAGCTTTGGAACTGGTAATGGGCAAACGTTGGAACAGTTTGGAGAGTTCAGAAAAAGAAAGGAAGATGAGGGAAAGTTTGGAACTTCCTAGAGTCTTGTTAAATTGTTATGACCAAAATACTGATAGTGATGTGGACAATGAAGTCCAGGCTTAGGAGGTCTCAGATGGAGATGAGGAACTTATTGGGAACTGGAGTAGAGGTCACTTTTGCTATGCTTTAGCAGAGTCTGGCTGCATTGTGTCCCTGCTCTAGGGATCCGTGGAACCCTGAACTTGAGAGTGATGATTTAGGATATCTGGAAGAAGAAATTTCTAAGCAGCAAAGTGTTCAAGATGTAGCCTGGCTGCTTCTAACAACCTATGCTCACGTGCACAAGCAGAGCAATGACCTGAAACTGGAACTGGGAAACAGAGCATAAAAGTTGGAAAAATGTGCAGCCTGGCCATGTGGCAGAAAAGAAAAGCCCATTTCAGAAGAGGAATTCAAGCCAGCTGCAGAAATTTGATAACTAAAAGGCAAATGCTAATAGCCAGGACAATGGGGAAAAGGCCTCAAAGGTACTTCAGAGACCTTCCTGGCAGCCTCTCCTATCACAGACCCGAGGCCTAGGCAAGAAGAATGGTTTCATGGACCAAGTCCAGGGCCCAGCTGCTCTGTACAGCCCCTGGACACTGTTCCCTGTAGCCCCTTTCTTTTGGCTGATTTCTCCCTTTTGAAACGGGATTATTTACTCAATCCCTATATCCCCATTGTAACTTGGAAGTAAGTAACTTGTTTTGATTTTACAGGTTTATAGGTGGAAGGGACTTGCCTTGTTCAGATGAAACTTTGGACTTTTGAATTAATGCTGGAATGAGTTAAGACTTTGGGGGATTTTTGGGAAGGGATGATTGTAGTCTGAAATGTGAGAAGGACATGGGATCTGGGAGGGGCCAGAGTAGAAGAAATGGTTTTAATCTGTGTCCCCACCCAAATCTAATGTTGAAACATAATCCCCAGTGCTAGAGGTGGAGCCTGGTGGGAGGTGACTGAATCATGGGGGCAGAGTTCTCATGAATGGTTCAACACCATCCCCTCTTTTGAGTTCTCATGAGATCTGGTTGTTTAAAAGAGTGCATCACCTCCTCAACCCTCCTGATCCAGCCATGTAAGATGGGCCTGCCTCTCCTTCACCTTCCGCTATGACTGTTAAGTTTCCTGAGACCTACACAGAAGCTGAGAAGACGCCAGCATCATGCTTCCTGTACAGCCTGTGGAACCATAAGCCAATTAACCATGAGCCCATTTCTTTCTAAATTACCCAGTCTCAGCTATTTCTTTACAGCAGTGCGAGAACATACTAATACAAAACAAAAAGTTATAAGGCTCTCGAGTTTCCTTTTGCAAATATAATTGACCTTTCAACAACAGGGGTGTTAGGGGCATTGACCCTGCATGCAGTCAAAAATCTGCATGTAACTTTTGACTCCCCAAAAAGTTTACTAATAATAGCCTACTGTGGACCTGATGGATGCTTTACTGGTAACATAAACAGTTGATTAACACATGTTTTGTATATGTATTATATACTATATTCTTACAATAAAGTAAGTTAAAGAAAAGAAAACATTAAGAAAATCATGAGGAAGAGAAAACATATTTACTATTTATCAAGTGGAAGTGGATCATCATAAAGGTCTTCATCCTCATCATCTTCTAGCTGAATATACTGAGGATAACAAAGGAGAGAAGGGGTTGGTCTTCCTGTCTCAGAGGTGGCAGAGGCAGAAGAGGTGGAGGAGGCAGAAGGAAAGGCAGGAGAGGCAGGCACACTCAGTGTAACTTTACAGGAATGCACTGCAATTTCTGTCTTTTTTGCTTTTCACTTCTCTAAAATGCTTCCATAGGCCGGG
>NW_016806392.1:2820606-2853871 GCF_001698545.2 Rhinopithecus bieti | reverse complement strand
AAAAAAAAAAAAAAAAAAAAAAAAAAAAAAAAAAAAATGCTTCCATACAGTACCAGTCCTTCTTCTACTTTTTGCTTTAGTTTCAGTGCCAGTATCATAGGAGGATCTTTGTCATAAAAGAAGTCAAAAGCACTCTTGAATAATAGGAATGCTTCTGCCAGATTGTCTGATGTCAATTTATTTGCTGGCACTGCTTCTTCTACATCTTCCTCATTGTCTGGCACTGGTTTGGAAACACTCATCTCTGTCAAGTTATCTTTTGCTAATTCCTCTGGTGTGGTGTTCATGAGCTCTTCATTTTCTCCAAAACCCATAACCTGAAACCCTTCACCCCCCAACATTTTTTTTTTTTTTTTTTTTTTGCCATATCCACAATCTCTTTCATGATTTCTTTCAGCAGTTCTGTTATAAATCCTGTGAACATCTGGACAGTTTTCTCCAGTAGGAATTTACTGTTTTGGACTTGACGACTTTCATGGATTTTTCTGTAACAATAATGGTATCTTCAACAGTATTTCAAATCCTTCTTGGCATGTATGATGTCCTCTCTATCAGGGGTTCTCTTCCACAGCATTAACAATCCTTTCCATACAGCATCCTCTGTAATGAGCTTTAAAGGTACTTATGACCCTTTAACCTATAAGCTGACTTGGAGACATTGTGCTTGGGGGAAAATAGACCATATTTCATCGCCTTCAGTGTTGAACTCATGGGGTTCTGGGTGGCCAAGGGCATTGTCCAATATCAAAAGAACATTAAAAGGCATTCTCTTACTGGCAAGGTACTTCCTGACTTTAGGAACAAAGCATCAATGAAACTAATACAGAAGAAGCTCTTGTTGTTCAGGCCTCCGTGTTGTACAACCAAAAGACTGGCAGCTGGTGTTTATCTTTCCCCTTTAAGGCTTGGGCATTAGCAGCTTTATAGATGGGGGTAGTCCTGATCATAAACCTGACCGTATCTGCACAAAACAGTAGTTAGCCTATCCTTTTCTGCCCTAAATCCTGGTGCTTGCTTCTCTTCCTTACTAACAAATGTCCTCTGTGACTTTTTTTTCCCCCAGAATAGGGTATAGCTGCATTAAACACCTGTTCAGGCAGATATCCTTTCTCCTCAATGGTTTTTTAAATTTTATTTTTATTTTAAATTTTTACAGGAGCATAGTAGGTATATATACTTATGGGGTACATGACATGTTTTGATACAGGCATGTAAAGCATAATAATGGAAAATGGGATATCTATCCACTTAATAAGCATTTATCATTTGTGTTACAAACAATTCCATAATACTCTTTTCATTGCTTTAAAATGTACAATAAAATTAGTATTGACTACAGCACCCCTGTTGTGCTATCAAATACTAGGTCTTACTCATTCTTTTTAACTTCTTTTTTTTTTTTTTTGGTATGCATTAACCATCCCCACCTCCCCAACCCTGACCTCCCATTGCCTTTCCCAGCCTCGGGTAACCATCTTTCCATTCTCTATCCCCATAAATTCAATTGTTTTGATTTTTAGATCCCACAAGTAATTGGGAACATGTGATGTTTGTCTTTCTGTGCTTGGCTATTTCACTTAACATAATAACTTTCCAGTTCCATCCATGTTGCAAATGATAGGATCTCATTCTTTTTTATGGCTGAATAGCACTCCATTGTGTATAAGTATCACATTTTCTTTATCCACTCAACTGTTGGTAGAGGCTTAGGTTGCTTCCACATCTTGGCTAGTGTGAACAGTGCTGCAATAAACATGGGAGTGCAGGTATCTATTTGATATACTGATTTCCTTTCTTTTGGGTATACACGCAGCAGTGGGATTGCTTGATCGTATGGTAGCTCTATTTTTAGCTTTTTGAGGAACCTTCAAACTGTTCTCCATAATGGTTGTACTAATTTACATTCTCACCAACAATGTATGCGGGTTCCCTTTTCTTCACAGCCTCGCCAGAATTTGTTATTGACTGACTTTTGGATAAAAGCCATTTTAACTGCAGTGAGATGGTATCTCATTTAGTTTTGATTTGCATTTCTCTGAGGATCAGCGAAATTGAGCACCTTTTCATATGCCTGTTTGTCATTTGTATGTCGTCTTTTGAGAAATTCCTATTAAACTTTTTGCCCATTTTAAAATTGGATTATTAGACATTTTTTTCCTACAGAGTTGTTTGAGCTCCTTACATAATCTGGTTTTTAATTCCTTGTCCCATTCATTCAGTGGGTTGTCTCTCCATTTTGTTGTTTCCTTTACTGTGTGGAAGCCTTTTAACTTGATGTGATCCCATTTGTTCATTTTTGCTTTGGTTACCTGTGCATGTGGGGTATTACTCAAGAAATCATTGCCTAATCCAATGCTTGGAAAGCTTCCCCAATGTTTTCTTGTAGTAGTTTCACAGTTTGATGTCACAGATTTAAATTTTGATTTGATTTTTGTATAAGGAGAGAGATAGGAGTCTAGTTTCATTCTCCTGCATATGGATATCCAGTTTTCCCTGCACCATTTACCGAAGACACCCTGTTTTCCTCACTGTATAATCTTGACACCCTTGTGGAAAATAAGTTCATTGTAGATGTGTGGATTTGTTTCTGGGTTCTCTATTCTGTTCCATTGGTCTATGTGTCTGCTTTTATACCAGTACCATGCAATTTTGATTACTATAGCTCTGCAGTATTATTTGAAGGCAGGTAATATGATTCCTCCAGTATTGTTCTTTTTGCTCCAGATAGCTTTGAATATTCTGGGTCTTCAGGGGTTCCATATAAACGTTAGGATTTGTTTTTCAATTTCCACGAAGAATGCCACTGGTATTTTGATAGCGACTGTATTGAATCTGTATAGCTTTCCGTAGTATGGACATTTTAACAATATTGATTCTTCCAATCCATGAACATGGAATATCTTTCCAGTTTTTTATGTGTACCCTCTTTAATTTCTTTCATTAGTGTTTTATAGTTTTCATTGTAGAGATGTTTCACTTAAGTTAATTCCTAGGTATTTAATTTTATTTGGGGCTAATTTAAGTGGGATTACTTTTTAAATTTCCTTTTCAAATTGTTCACTGTTGGCATATAGAAATGCTACTGATTTTTGCATGCTGATTTTGTATCCTACAGCTTTACTGCATTTGTTTATCAGTTCTAACAGATTTATGGTGGAGTCTTTAGGCTTTTCCAAACGTAAGATCATACCATCTGCTAACAAGGATAATTTGACTCAATGACTTTCTTAATGGCATCTGGGAACTTGCCTGCTGCCTGTTGGTTGACAGAAGCTGCTTCACCTCTTACCTTGACATTTTTTAAGCCAAACCTCTTTCTAAAATTATCAAACTATCCTTTGCTGGCATTAAATTCTCCAGCTTTGGATCCTTTACTTTCAATTGTCATATAATGACTTCACTGTTTCTTGAATCATATTAGTCTATAGGTGTGTCTTTTGTATAGCAATCCTGTACCCATCTAAAAGCTGTATTTTCAATGTGATATAAAAAAATTTTGCAAAAGAAGTGCAAGGTTTTCATACCTGCTGGTATGGCTGCAACAATAGCTTCATGAATTTTCTTTTCTAAGAACAGTCCTTATGCTGGATTCACTTATCCTGAAATGGCAGTCAACTGCACACCTCAATCTATGATATATACTAAGCAATTCAACTTTTTCTTGAAATATCATGACTTTTCTCTGCTTGTTGGGAGCACTTACAGTATCACCAGTGGCACTTCATATAGGTCCATGGTGTTACTCGAAGTTTATGGTATTACACTAAACATGATGAATAATATGCCATAACTGTGAGAGATCACTTTTTACTGGGAATGCAATTTACTGGAATGATAAACTGCTCAGTCAGAAATGATTAGCATCACACAGCGTTTTAAGCAGATACTCCCAACACTTGAGCTCACCACAACAGCAACAGGAGGTGGCTATGAAATTATTACAGTAGCAAATTATGTTTTGCAGTTAATTTTAGCAGTTATGAGTTAACAGTGTATCTTATAATTGTTTACATTTTTCTTAACTGTGAACGATGTCATGTATGGGCTTTAAGTGTGTGCATAAGTTTTGATAAATTTTAACTTTTTATAACAGATTTGTGCATTATCTTATGGCAGTAAATGATAAAATAGACTAGTACCTACATATATTTTATGAATTTTTGGCCTATCTTCTTCTTAAATTTTTTGATATTTCCATGCTACATGGTTCATCTGTCTTTTTTCAAATTGTTGTCAACCTCCAAAAAACGTCTCAGTATATTTATTGAAAAAACTCACATATATGTGGACCCATGCTGTTCAAACTTGTGTTGTCCAAGGGTCAACCGTATTTTCAAACAGAACACCTGTGAAGTGCTTTCAGAATGAATCTCACAGATGATTTTCTTTACTATGTTGGGCAAGATGATGTGCATGAACCAAGTGACAGATGGTGATGGCTTACTTATCTGATAACCTCAGCTCTTAGGAGCACACTGAGATCTGAGGAGTTTGGAAAAAAAAAAAAAAGTCTCTGAGCAATTAAATCCAGGTAATGTAGGTCTGGCCTGACATTCTGCCGGTTTTCCCCATGCAGGAGTGTGTTGGGGCCTCATCCTCTTTTATGTAAGATAAATTGCTTGGTCACAGGGGAGACATCAACAGTTCAGCAGACTGGAAGCAGCAAATATAAGAGCAAAAAAAAAGAGCGGTATACAAACAGACAGTTAGAAATACAGTACAAAGTAGTAGGAAGTGAGAGTTTAATGAAAGGAGATGGAATTAAACTATTAACACGACGTCCAGATCTGAACAGTCACAGCAGGCAGGCTGCTGTGTGTGCAGGTGAAGGGGCCTCCAAACTTAAAGCCTTCGAGAAATCACTGCATTAAACTGCAGCATCTCAAGATGACCCTGGGTCTTCAAAACAAATGTTCAAATTATTTTTGGCAAATCAAATTTAAGAAAGCAGGGATGTATAAGATCCACTGAAAATTTCTCATTAAATTGATTAAAATGAAGGGTAATTAAAGCTTTTATTATTAGGAAAGTTATCTTCTTCGATCCCACTTTACTCAGTGATGATGCAACCCTGGCCATGCATGAAAATACGTTGGAGCTTTTAGCAAAGAAGCTTCCATTTAAAGAGGTCTGGGGAGGGCTGGGTCATCTTTCATTTAGTTTGATCCTCCCTCCTAACAGTCATTCTGAAAGTGCACAGAACAGATTCTCCTGTCAAAAGAGGAACCAGGCTCTCATCCTCCCAGGCATGCAGGCATCACCTCTGCCTGGGGCATGCCCATGAACACAGGGAAGCCAGCAGGGGTCCTTTGCAGGCTCTCTGCCCCTCTGCAACCTAACACTGTCCCAGGTCTTGTGGGTGTGGGATCACATTTTTGGGAACATCCTCAGTTCCTGCGGCAGCTTTTGTCCCTTGATTCCTTCCTTTTTTTTCCCTTCAAATTTAGTTTTTATTTTTACTAGAATTATGCATGTATATAAAGAACCAAATAATTGTCCACAATTCTCCCTCCCTAGAAGCAGTCACATTCAACATCTTCAGCTGATTATTTCCCTTCTTTAGTATTTATGTTCATATTTCTAAGTAACATGCTTATATTGTTTACTTAGAATTGTTTTTCAAGCATCATCTATTAAATTCCCCATATGAAGGATGAGAATTTTGCTATTTTTAACCTCCCTACTGTCAGGACACAGAGATCTAAGCGTTAATTAATCCAACTTCCAGACAGTTTCTCTCTTTTATCACTAGCTTTATCCCAGTTCCCAGAGGTACCCAGTCACCAGGTTAGATCTGAGCTGGTGGCTGGCCTGTGAGTCACATCAGGCCCCTCAAAACCAGCTTTAGATTCAGGATCCTGAGTGGGCAGCTAAGCCAATTATCACTTGTTCAGCTGTTACTGTTTCTAGAATTTTGTTGCTCCCATTTTCTTTGTCCTTATGGATTTGTGGTTTAAAAAAAAAAACAAAAAAACAAAAAAAAAAACCCTTTACTATCATTTTAATGAGGTTTTAGAGTAGAGATTAAAAGCATTTGTTAATTCATCATCTTTAACAGGATGTCATTGATTTCTTTTTTTCCTCCTCCAGAGAACAATTTATTTTCCATTTAAAATCACCTGACAGAAACACCTAGCTCATTGAGGGAAAGCAGTTTGGGTTTCCTTCTTGATCATCTTCCTATCCTTTATCAAGCACACCAATTCAGTGACTAGAAAGGAAATTATAATCCAAAAATGGGCTACAATTTTGGCATTGAAAGAGACAAAGACATAGGTATTAGAAAGTGGAAAAGACTTTTGCTCTGAAAGAATTTGACACATCTTTTCCCAGCTTTTATACATTTCTAACAAATGAACTTTCATGATGTTTCTCCCTCTGCAGATTCCTGTTCAGCTCTCCTGCTGGTGTTCCTTACCAATCCCCTACTTGAGAACGTGTATGCATGTGTTTGAATTATAGAGACCCACTCTTGTACGGCCACATCACTTCTCACTCCCATGGCGGCCCAGACTCACGCATCCCATCACCCCAGCAGGATCTGATATTTAATCAGTCCCTTTGGCTGGCACTGCTGATCTCTGACTCTGAGCAAAGTCCCCATACTCTTGCCCCTGTCTTGAATCCCCGCTTTCACTTCCTTACCCCCAAAGTTGGTGTTCTCCTATGACACTACTTCCTTGTTTACCTCATCAATGGAAAACACTCCTCTCTTTTCAGAATTTTCTAAATGTCACGGCTTTCTGTATTACCTCAGACGAGGAGCCTTTCTCCCTTTCTAAGGTCAAGTGTTTCATGACTGTACTTCATTCCTGACCTCACATCTTTCATCCTGAATCTCTGTCTCATCTATTAATGTCTTCCTCTTCACTGGGTCATTTATAATCTTAGCAACATGGTTTTATTACTAAAATTTCTCTTTTACCCCAACTCTCTGTGCTACCGCATTCTCTTCTTAACAGAGAGGACTATGCAGGCAGGCTGCCTCCAACTGCGCATCTCTGAGTTGTTCCACTGCTCTTCCCGCAGTCCCTTTAGGTCCTCCACTACTGGGATGCATAGGTTCCTAGCCTACCTTGGTTGGAGGTCTTCACTTCTCAGCACTCCTCTCCTGCCACGCTTCCTCTTCCCAGTACTAACATCAGCATACGCATGTCCCTATGTAAAAAATAGATTACACACTTTGGGAGGCCGAGATGGGTGGATCACGAGGTCAGGAGATTGAGACCATCCTGGCTAACACGGTGAAACCCCATCTCTACTAAAAAATACAAAAAACTAGCCAGGCGAGGTGGTGGGCGCCTGTAGTCCCAGCTACGCGGGAGGCTGAGGCAGGAGAATGGCATGAACCTGGGGAGGTGGAGCTTGCAGTGAGCTGAGATCCGGCCACTGCACTCCAGCCTGGGCGACAGAGCAAGACTCCGTCTCAAAAAAAAAAAAAAATAGATTACACAGCCAGAAGCCTGAACCCTTCTGAACTGGGGACACTTTTTAACATGTGTTTGGTGGTGGAGGTCTGACTCTTTATTTCCATTCAATTATTTAAATGAGGTTTTAACTAATAAAAATATATGTTTGTGCTTTAACATTTGAAATACATCGAAAATAATCCTCTCTTGCAGCACTTTGGTGACCTATATCTGTTGGCAAGCAGAGTAACAATTACTTATCAAAAGTAAGATCTTACGCAAATGTCTTTTGAGCCCAATATAAATTAGCAATTCTTCATATGACTAATGACTATATGTCCTTACCATAATTGTAAACATGAGAAACAAAAGATCAAGGGACTCTAAAATAAGTACTTGGTATAACAGAAGTGCTGTGTAGGCGTTCAGCAGTAACTGTGAAACCAAAAGATAATCTTTACATGCTTCTAAAGATCTTTAAACCCAGAGCAACTTGAACCATTACACAGTGGTTATTCTTCCCCCATCCTAATCAAAATCCCTAATAGATAAGATTCTTCAGCTTTTTAAGTACAAACACATGTATCCCTTACTGAAATCAAACATAAACAGAAAGCCACATTATACTCAAAATTATCAAATTTCATAAACCAGTGAATTGACAATAACTCAAATTGTTGAATGATTTTTTTTTTCTGATAAACAGTTCTTTTTTCAAATTCCACAAAGGTCACAATTTTCATAGCAATACATGCATTGAATGGAATCAAATAATTAAAATCAAATCATATTTAGTCAGTTAATATTTGGGCAACTACTCTGCGCAGAATGTTAGAACAGATGTCATGTGTAAGATACAGAGAGCAACTTGATATACAATCTTAGTGCTTTAGGAGGTTATTATCCTGTTTACAAGATGGAATGCATTAATAAAATACACAATAACTGAAGAAGCCCTACCAACTGAAGCAAATTAAAGGTTTAAAGGGCTCAATAGAATGCTTTAGGTAACATAAATCCTGGAATCTTGAAAGGTCTCCTAGAAGACTGTTGAGATAATTGAAAAAGAAGAAAGTACAGATTGGCAGAGAGGACAGAGAAAGAAGTCTCAGCAGATGAGTGGTATACGAAAATCTGATTAAGTAAAAACACAGGGAATGGGGACAGGCAGCCCGAAGCAGAGGGTGGATGGTTCACCATCCCTTCCCTTCCTTCCTCACTCTCCAGAAGCACCTTCCTTATCTATTGTCAACTGCCTCCCATCAAGTCTGCCCACGGACATGCTCTGCACACAGCTATTATGGTCAGTACCTGAAAGCTCAGGCCCTCTCCTGTTCTACACAAACACCAATGTCTCCCCAGTGCCTCACACACCAACTTGAGAATCCTGAGTAACACACAGTAAGTATTCAATATATTTACTGTGTTTACTTCCATATCTCCTGTTCAATTTGAAGGCTCCAGAAGGTAACCAATCATTGTTTTTTCATGTTTTGGTATGCAAGGGCTACCATGTACCTTTCACATACAGAAGTTCAAAACACACCTATTAAATGAATGAACAGATGATTTAATAAACTGTATATAATATTGGCAAAATGGTGGGCTTGTTGGTAGATGACCTCACTCCTCCTGGTGAGGTTAGGAGTTTAGATTTGTTATCAGAGACCCTGCTAAGCAACTGGATGGTTTTGTACAGGACAGTGACATGATAAAAATTGTGTTTGAAGAACTTGTTTTAAATGTAGATTGTAGGGAGAGTTAGCCTGGAAAGGACTAGAAATTGGAAGATCATTCTGCTAACAACATTTGCTGATAAGATTAGTAAAACAAGATGGGGATTGTGGAGTTTGTTGATTAGTCACTAATATGAATACTCTTTCAATAGATACTGGGAAAAAATATCACACATATCCTTATCTTCGATCTATTTTAAACAAGTTCATTTCTGAGATACGGGATTTTTTTTTTCAGAGTAGGCGATTTAGTTTTTTAGTTTTAAAGAATAGCAACTAAAAGCCTTAGAAAGTCAGGACAGTTTTTTTTTTTTTTTTTTTTTTAAATGACTTGAAAATATTCTCTATATTAGAATCTCCCAAATCAACACTCAAAACATTAGAAAATTAAAAGAACTCCATTTTGTGTATTTTATTACAATGCAGAATACTGAATTTTTTGGTTTTACCACAGCTAAAATTAACTGGATGATTGTTTACATAAGAAGAATTTTATAATCTGGTATAACATTTGGATGTTAAATTAATGAATTTATCAGCACTTGAAAATGCCAGTGTGTTAAAAAGTGTCAGGAGGTTGTAACTGGTACCCATCTCCTTTACAAGAAGCCATTCTCCCTCTGCTCAAGCCTTACCTATCCTACTGTGTACTAGAGTCACAGGTGACCAGCAGGAGCTTTGGCAACACAGTTAACACTGAAGAAGAGATTAGTGCAGAGTTTCTCAATCTTGGCTGTACATTAGAAACACCTGGGAATTTAAAATAGTTATTAATTCCCAGCCCCACACCTCAGACCAATGTTGATGTATTCTGAATGGTCCCCTCAGGTGAGTTTGTTACCTAATGCTGAGAACCACTGAATTGGTATTTTCTTTAGCTGTAGAAAAACAATTTTCTTATTTGATTTTCTTGATATAGCATCCAAAAAATGAGATAGTTTTGGGGCAAAGTATATGATGCTATTAATTTTATTTTAAAGAGAGGAAACAAACTTTCACTTACCTGCCTTCTGACAATGTACAATCTTTTCATATACAGCATCTGCATTTTCAATCAACGCCTTGAGGGACTGAATCATCTGCAAAGGGAACATTCAGACATGAGATTACACCTGACAACTAGACACCCTCCTGCATTCATGCACAAGACTCTTCTCCTAAAACAGGCTGATACGATGATATCAAACGCTTTTTTATCTGACTTTCCACTACTCAACTTCAAATGTGCATGTGAAAAATGATAAAATCACGCATCCCCACATAGTGATTAAAACAAGATGTGAATAGTATTACTTTCCAAGTACAGTGAGGCTATTACAACACTGAACTTGAACCCTGAGCTAATAGTGAACTGAGTTCATTTCAGCGTGAAAAGCTACAAATATGCATGCAAATCTGATCTGAGTTTTAAACTGTATTTTTGGTTATCCATTTTAACAAAATTTTCAACTTCATCTTATAGAAAACTTCAACACCTACACACTTCACTCATTTTAGCCAAAATGTCTTCATTTGAAATTCAGTTTAAAACATAGAATGAGAATTAAAAAATAGCATTTGTTTGATACCATCCATCACTAATAGTACCTCTAAAACTAGTAGTTTTATGTTCCTATTACTGGTTTTTAAAATGTTCAAATTTGAATTCTTATTCCAAATTGCATGTGCTTGTTTTAAGAGCTCAAGCTTGAAGAAGAGAAAGAATGAGTGAACAGCTGATCCATTATTTTACTCACCAAAAAGCTAGGAAAAGATCCCTCTGAAGTAATCTTGTTGGCTCTAAAATGATTATGAAAAGGAAATGGGATAGCCAGAAACAACCCTCATGGCTCAAATGGGTACAATTATGATAACTGCCTTAGTATAAATTCTACATATTTTTATTTAAATGTCCAAATATTTTGCATTATAATATTACTCATCTATTTGACATGACCATCATATTTTAAGTAATAAACACCCATCCATTCCTTTCATTTCTGTCTCATTTCTTATTTATTTATTTTTTAAAGAGACACGGTCTGTTCTGTCAGCCAGGCTGGAGTGCAGTGGTGCATTCATACCTCAGTGCACTCTCCAACTCCTAGGCACAAGTAATCCTCCAGCCTCCATCTCCCAGGCAGCTGGGACTACAGGTGTGTGCCACCATGCCTGGCTAATTTTTAACATTTTCTATAGAGATGGGATCTTACTATGTTGCCCAGGCTGGTCTTATACTCCTAGGCTCAAGTGATCTTCCCACCTCGGCCTCCCAAGTACTGGGATTACAGGCATAAGCCACCGCACCTGGCCTGCCTTATTTTTCTTTATAGCATTTATCACTAACTGCCCTAGCAATTATTTTATAGTAACTAAATATATGTATGTTGGATTATTTGTATAACTCAAAAACCACCATATTTTGGTAAGTTATACTTATTTAAAATATAACCAACATGTCTCTTAAAAAGTGTACTGGCTTCTTAAGTTTAGTCAAACAGTATTTATCAACTTGTACAGTTCTAAAAAAATGGTAAACATCAAAAGTTTAAAGGCCAAGGTAGGCATTTATTTACACCTTCATAATGTATCTTTAATCATCACTGGGGTCTACTGCAGGCAGCCCCTGTGTGGAAACCAGGGATACCTGACCTACAGGATACAACCCCTGTCCTCAAGAAGTCCACATCCTATGGCAGAGTTTGCACTTTGGAATTCAGTATTTTCAAATTCATTCTTCAAGATCTGAGTCATTCCTGTAAATTAAAATATTCTATTTTACAGCTTGACATATTGAACAGGCAGCGATACAAATGAACCGTTAAGAACTTTATTATACTGATATAAAGTCGTTTGTGCCATTACATAATTTGCATACTGAAAAGGTTCATACCGTCATCAGTAACCTTTTTCAGCTTTGATGTCAAGCCAAATGAGAGATATAAAGAAGCAAGGACTTCTTCAACCAAGGATGGTGATTGTCACAGCTTAGTATCAAAGAACTGGCCAACTGTGTCCCCATCATTCAAACAGGAAAAGGAAAAAAAATATGATCAATGAAATGAACCTAGTCATGAAACAAATGAGAACAGGAGCAAAAGCATAAGGAGTGGAGAAGAACAAAACAGCAGCATTAAGCAGAGGCTCACACAAGCAGACAAGAAACTCATCTGGGGAACGGTGTGGCAACAGAAAGAGCACAGATTTACATGGGTTCCAATCCTGGTTCTATTACTCATTAGCTTTGTCATCTAGGACAAGATATTTAACCTCACAAGCCTAATTTCCTACCCATAAAATGAGCTTACTAAAGACATTACACCTCATAATGTGAGGATTAAATGAAAGGATGCGTGAGGAGCGACTGGCGCAATGAAGACACTTTCAAGTGGCAGCTGTCACGGTTGACTCCCCATTTATCCAGGAGGCCTGGCAGAGCATTTTCTGGTAGCCCCAAATTAGCTGAATGCCTTCCTTTCATATGTTCACTGGCAATGTTTCCAATACTCATTACTAATTTTAGTTCCACTTGAAAAGCTGGGTGTGATGAAGCTCAGAGAAACAAGTTGCATTATTATTCTTAGAATCATCTTCCAGTTTAAGTATCACCAAAGGATAAATAATTATGTACCTTCCAGCTATAAAATATATGCAAGGCTGAATAAATGCACATTCATCTCAAGGGTCCAGATACAGAAGCTCATCTGCCTCCTAAATTCTATAACACTTGGAGAATTATTTGTTTATTCTTGGGACAATTGTTTACTGAGGCCCTCTATGTGTGGGACCCTGAGCTAAGGGCTGAGTATGAAGCACATGTACCCTAGAACTTAAAGTATACACATAAAAAAGAACAATTGCTGCACTAGGACTATGGTACAGAAATAAAACAGATGCATAAACAATAACTAAAAAGGTGGGATTGCTATTGTAGCCTGTGAGCTATGGGATGTGATAAAATTAAATACTCTGAAGCTACAGCCCTTTGGTGGGATATTTAATGGTGAAGTACTTGCGGTGTAATGGTATCCATGTTGACACCCACAGAATGATCCACTTGTGGCTTAGATTTCAATACAGGAAGTTCCTCTGCTGATAATGAGAGTGAATATCACCGCTGCCCCCCATTCATGAGTAGTATATAAAATATGAAGATGACTAATACATCAGGGTGGAGAACACTAATAGTGAGAAGCCATTCCTCCTAGGTTTGAAAGTAAACAGCAGGAGGCATTTGCAGACTGTATTAGAGGGAATTCCAGAGGGAACCAGCCTAGGAGAAGGCAGGCCCATAGTAAACAATCAGCAAAGCGTAGACAAGGCAGCAGAAAACACATGCAGACCTCAGCAGAGATGATTCATATTGTCACACCTGTTATGAAATATTTGTACTACTTGCTTCAGAAGGAAGAACTGCCAGTTAGGATCTTTTTATAGTTTGGGGGTACATATTTATTATTAAATTAATGTATGGTTAACAGTTTATAGTTCTTGTTCTTAACAGGCATATATTAATCTTCAACTTTAGCAGTATTGCATAAATTCTCCTTGAGTCTAAGAGTTCCTCTAGGTGCTCTTAAGGAAGCTCTCAGGACTGTAGGCTCCATAGGAACACCAGGTGCAGAGTCCAGCAGGCTTAGAGGACAGGTGAGGCGATGGGCCTTCAGGCCCCTGCTCAGCGGACTGATGCTTCCCTTTCATTCTGTCATCAATTATTATTGAACGTAGTGCAATAATACTGAGGATGCAGCAGAGACGACATGGGGCCGCCAGCTGATCTAGCAGGGGCCACTTTCTGTCTGGGTCTACTGCTTTATAACAAGCTGTGATTATAAATAGTACAAGTGTTGGTTGAATGAATCAAGATGAAAGTAATTCAACATCTCTGCATCAAGTATGTACTTGGTGCTTTCTATTGTATTTACTGATCACATTATCCATGTGAGGTGAGTAATTATGAGGTTAGTTTTACAGATGTGAACACTGAAGACCTACCTGAAACGTAAGCAACCTTTCAAGGTCATCTGGTACTATAGGTAAAATAACTCTAATTAGTAAGTCATGAAACTGGTATTCTGTATGGTCTTGAAGCCTCTGCTTTTTCCACAAAACCACGATAGCGGAGGAAATTTTGTAACTCCTAAAAGGTGCTACACACAATATAGTAATCTCATCTCAGCTACTAACATTGACCCAAAGTTTTTTTTCAGAATATTTCTATAAAGCACTTTGAGAAAACATTTTAAAATGACAGCAATAAATTACTTGTCTCTATTTTACAATTAATTATTATAAATAATAAATAATTTATATTTAATGTGAAACTACTAGGATAGGCATCTGAGTAGACAAAAGCAGATGTGTGGGTAGTAATACCAATGCATGAGCCAAAGGAAAAAACTACTTTATCTTGTTTTCTCTGTGTATATTACATTGATATGTCACTAATGAATGCAAAGCCAAGTAGAGTGGTTAATTATATAAGCATTATCTGCATTAATGCAAATGCATGAATTTCATCTAGCCCCTATAAACACACAGGTGTAAGTCTTGGCACAGCAATCAGACACCCTGCTGCCAGCCTGAGTAACTCGCCACATGGATGCTTATATTGTTTTTTCCAGGGCAAGATGCTTTTATATAGTTGTTGCTAATGGATTTTCTATTAGTGGCCTGTTACCAGTACCTCCTACATTTCTGGAACTAAAGTGTTTGGAAAATCTATGGATTTAACATAGCCTAGAAATCTATTTCATAAATTTGATCACCTCTAATATAAGATTTTAAAACAGAATTTGAGCAGATGAAAAGCAGGAAATTTCAACTAAAGGCAAAGTAAAAATTAAAATTTATATTTTATTAAGCTGGAAAGAAACCAGAAATGCCTTTCATCAGAGTGCTACGTTTTGAAAGTAACTCCCATGTCAGTGTAAAGTAAACTTCTCTGTTTATAGACACAGCATATGAGAAGGGTTTATTATAATATAAATATATTATATATTACTATTCTATAGACTGCTCTTCATTAATTCTGTTTGAAACTTGACTTTCAACTAGGAAAATTCCGTATTTCCAGAATAAGCCAAGTCTGTGATTCTTATATAAGGATCTTATATCTGATTTCAGACAATTCACTGAATTGCTCTTCATCTTAAGAATACAGATTTTGTTAATAATTATAAAAGAAGTTTGTCAATAATTTTAAATACTTGGGTGAAAGAAGTTTTAGTAATAACATCTTCTGAATTATAGATTATTTCCCCTTTATCTTGTTTCGAATCTCAGTTTCAGACAGAAAATCCCAACCTCAAAACTCCTTTCTTTGCCTGTCCTACTCAACACAGATGTGACTACTGCATCTTCTCTTGTAGCTGTTTCTAAGGAAGTTATAAAGTCTTAGATGTCCTAAAGTTGCTATAAAAGAAAAATGCTAGAGAGTAAAAAACTTTGTTCTTTCACACGGATTCTATGATTACTTGACACATAACAGGGAAGTATCTTTCCAAACTCAAAAAATGTAAAGATTACCATTCTCAAACATGCCAATGGACTTACAACAGTGATGGACTATACACCTGCCCCTAACCACTGAATGCCCCCAAACTGCCATGACCACCTTGGAGATCCATGATAGGCCTCAGTGGACCAGTAACACCCAGGTAGCAAGATGTGGCTTCAGGCACCACCAGGCTCAGGATGACCTTGGGAGGATTGGACCAAAGCAGGACTTGCTTCTCTGGACTCCAGGGGTGAATACAAAACAGCAAATGTGATCGTGGATAAGGTTTTCAGAAAATAGGAACTAATTCAATCCAAAGTAATTTTTTCCCATCTAGTCAGAATTTTCTGAATGGCAGCCTCTGCTATGGTTTAAATGTGTCCCCTTCAAAATTCAAGTGTTGCCAATGTGATTGTATTAACAGGCAGGGCCTTTAAAAGGTGATGAAGCCATGAGGGCTCCTCCCTAGTCAATGGGATTAAGGTCCTTATAAAAGAGGTTTCACACAGCGTTCAGCTAGTGTGCCCTTTTGTCTCGCGCCACATGAGGAGCCAGTCAGAAGACCCTCACCAGATACCGAGCCTTGATTTTGGACTTCCCAGCCTCCAGAATTATGAGAAAATAAATTTCAGTTTTTATAAATTGCCCAGGCTGTGACATTCTGTTTTAAAAGCACAAAATAGACTAAAACAGCCTCTTAAAGCTCAGCGTCCCTGGTAGATGGTCAGCCTTGTACTGTGTGGCCCTGCAAAGCCAGTCAGTTCACTAATGCCATGAATAGGACAGAAAGTAAGATCAAGATGCCCTCAGGAATTTGTAAGCTTTGGTGCTTTTTTTCTGAACTCTTGAAAGAAACAGCTCCTGAGTCAGCAATATAATCTGTCTTTTTAACACTTTAAAATAATTATTACTGTGTGGGTGAAGAATTTTGTTTGATTCTAAAACATCAGGATTTAAAACTTCTCAACTGAAATCCAGAGGTAAGTTTTCCTTTACTAAAGCTGCCAAGTACAGAAAAATCTTACAAAGTTGAACTAATGGAAGAGGTACCATTTATAAAGTTATTGTTGGAAAATACAGCGTACTTTTAAATACTTGAACATAATATAAAAGTCACATATTTAAATTGAAATACTAAAAGATTATTGCTGTAGAGGTCTTTTGCCACCTATGCACTACAATTAAACCCAGCTCCCCTTTCCATCTCACATGGCAGGAGCATTGTGGCTGCAGTCCACCGTGGGAAGGACAGAGAGCTGGTGCCTATCCAGGGGCCGAGGTCTGCCATATCATTAAGAGCTGTGGTCATCCTCTCTTCCAGCAAGGTCACTATGAAAACACTTTCTAAATAACAAACCGTTTCCAGAGTAACTTGTCCTGGGTTTCTTATGAAACTTCATTTCCACTACCACATCTTTCACTACACAATTTATACGGGGTAAAAACCTATATAAAAGAAAGTTACAGAGAGAACCTGAGATGTGCTTGATAAAAAGTACTACTCAATTGTTAACAAATATATAGAGGAGCATATTTTTGGGTGCTGCCACACACAGAACCCCGCTGCAGGCATGATGCGGAAGGGCAGGACTTGAAATTATGTAAAATATTGTTAAGCTTTCTAGGCATCTCAACTTGTGTTAAAGAATGTAAGGAAACATGGATAGAAAAGGAGTAAGGGCCAGATTGGATTAGATATGAACTTCTACACTGTAGAGTTTGAATTTAATCACAAACCCTTGACAATTTTAAGCAGAGGTGTTGTGATCAAAGTAAAATTTCAGAACTATGAACAAGCATCAGTGTGAAGGAAGAAATGGCAGATGGGGGCACAAAAGTGGGAACATGAAGCAGGTGGGGGCCACCGCTATATGACAGACATGAGAGGCAGCAGAAGGGCTGGAAAGAAAGGATGACATGAAGAGATTACGTGGGGGAGGACTCCAAGGCTGATTTGCTGTGGGCACAGAAGGAAGAGCCAAGATAAGAGAGGAAAACTAGTCAGGATAAGAAAAATTGTAACACACCTTACAGTTATAGAGTGCTTTACAGTTTACAACTAGACATGTTACACACCCCACAGTTATAGAGTGCTTTACAGTTTACAACTAAACATGTTACACACCCCACAGTTGTACAGTGCTTTACAGTTCCTTTAAGTATGTTAACGCTTTTGGGATGTAAAGTTCCACCCTAGCTGAATTGAGCTGGTGGTTACAGTAGGGAAGTCTAAGAATCTTGAGTAGCAACCAGAAATTATGTGACAGCTTGGTTCTGGCATTGGATAATCGAAAATTTTCTGCACAGAGGTAGTAGCTGAGATGAAAGAATGTCTACATCTCTGAGGAAGGAATTTTAAAGATGAATGAACATTGCATGATGCTCCAAAATCACTGGAATAAGCAGAGACAATAATAACTAGTATGACAGGTGCAAGAGTGGTCAGAGGGCAGGAAAAGAACAAGAACGCTAAACATTTACAGATGTGTACAGAGAGAGGTTCTGGAAGGAGGGTGAGTCCACAGTATTGGAAGCTGTGGACCTGGTCATTTGGTGATCTTGAGTAACTGTGAAGAAATATACAGCAAGTCTTCTCTTAACATGAATAGGTTCTTGGAAACTGTGACTTTAAGTGAGCAAGGTACAACAAAACCAATTTTACCATAGGCTGACTGATACAAACAAGGGTTAAGTTTCCACAGCGTATTTCTGGTCACAAAAATGTCATCAAACTTCTCGATAAAGATCAAAACACTTCTAATTTTAAATGCTGAAATAAATGCAAACTATACATACATTTAAGAAAGATTAATGGAAACAAGTAAGATCATTATTTACTCAATTTGTGGTGAATTCGTGACAGGAGTCATAGTGGTGGTGTATTAAATCAACAAATGTTTGCAAAATGAAAATTTTCAGAGGAACCTCCTACTACCACACAGCTCAAAAACAGTTAACAAATATTGCTGTGCATTTGGATGATTGCCAAATACCTGATAAATTTTTATTTCCCAATAACTTATATGCATTCATTCATTCATTTATTCATTTTCCAACCCACTTATTCCAGATCAAAGGTGGCCAGAGCCTATCCTAGCAGCTCAGGGTACAAGGCGGAACCCACCCTGGACAGGATGCCATCCCATCTCAGGGCACATCCACACTCACTCACACTGAGACCCTGAAGATTGTCCAGTTCATCTGAAGTTCACATCTTTGGTACGTGGGAGGAAACTGGAGTACCTAGAGAAAACCTACACAGACTTGGGGAGAACATGCAAACTCCATACAAGTGGCCCCAGCTGGGAATCAATTATTTTTTTCCCCTTCGATGTTATCACGAAATGAAGCTGAACAAAACGATATTATTCAAGGACCTGCTGTAACTGCAGTACGACAGTTCTGCAATCCTAAAACTCACCTCACTATACAAAATTGTGCAATAAAAACCACAGGGCTTATAAGGAAATTGGGTTAGGGGCACAACACTAAAAAATTTGCAATGACACATAAAAAAAAAAAGACATCGAATAAAAACAGTATGACAGTTCTGCATATGTTAAATGGTTAAAGAATGAAAAAATACTACAATCAACGTGGCACTTAACCTTGAAAAAGACCTGAAGGTTGCTGGTGGAAGTGGGTGTTGGAAGAGTTGCAGCTTGTGAGTCACTGTGAAGTGGTGGAAGGAGGGTTATCTGAAATCTAACAGAAAATTGTAACACAAGATGTAGAGGGTGTAGCTCATAACACATTTTGCGAATTGAAGAGTATGGTGGACGTCTGAGGGGTATGTGTGTCATTTCAGTTCACCCAGGTGCAGTTCTGTGCACACAAAATTGTGCATACGCAAATGCAAAATTTTTGGTATGCTCAAATCGTTACTTAACATATAAACTGCATTCAAGCAAGTTTGAATGTTCAAAACAAGTATTTGTAGTATAACTTACTATAGAAGGGAGAATACTTCAAAATATTTCCAAAAAATTTGTTTACAAAATTCTTCTATGCAATTTTATTTGAAGTCTAAGTTAAACTCTCAGTTTCTGCCACATTCAAAGCATGGTTTTGGCATCATACAAGTCTGCCTCAACACTGTATTCAACTATTTTAACGATTATTTCTTGCCAGAGAACAGATGCCAAATGCTATATAAATCTGGAATGAATTATGAATTAAGAGTGACCCAGGGTCCACATGTGGGAAGCTAACTATTCTCTAACTTTTTCCAATATACTCTAACTTTTCATAAAGCTCACTTCAGAGCTAGGGTAGTACCTAAGGGATCCATGTGTCTTTCCTGTTACATAACTTTTATCTAAACCCTGATACAGTCTGAACCTCTCATGTACTACATTTCAGATAAAATCCTATATAATAACATCCCGTCTTGTCTGTAGGTATCTAGTTGAATTTTCATATTATAAAAAGCCTCCTCTAACACAATCAATGTCTCTATCACTTCTCACCCTAAATTAATATATAATCATATTCACACACTTAGAAAGGAGCCACATTTCACAGGTTAAACTTTAAGTGCAGTTTCTGAATGTAATCACCATACAAACATAAGATACAGGCATATGCTTACCATATACAAGTGTAACATAGGTGTCTCCTGCATTCACTCAATAACCATTTGGATTCAGCATAACACTCATGAAATAAATAGTATCACGTAGTCAAAAGAACCAGTTTATTGCCTTTGGTTCCTACTTTCTACAGGTGCTGTGTGTCCAATGCGCACTGCACCATTTACAGTTGTGGGTATTTTGAGACGCACTTCCCACATTAGCCACTAGAAGTCCTTAGTAATACACATTTGTTAGGCTGGGAGGAGAGGAAAAAGGAGCAAAGATAAGGAAAAACAGCACAAAGAGGATAGTGGGCAAAAAACAAAAAAGCACATTTAGAGGATTAAAAGAAAAACAATCGACAAAATCATAGAGGCAGAGCTTAGAGGGATCAAAACAATGAACGCACTAGGGTGATTTATGTCACCAAAAACTGTGCTTTTAAATTAGGTAAGAAATTTTATTTTTATGCAGACAACTGAATGAGCCATAACGTCACAACCAAACTTAGATTTAAAAGGTATTCACCACTATTTCTAGATTAATTGAGATTTAGCATTACCAGAAGTCTCCATGTATTCCCCAACATATTTAAATAGACCGGAGGCAATAGCTTGGGGAAAATTGAAAAGGGTGCTGGAGGGGTTCCAGTTGTACCAAAAGATTGGTTATGAAGTCAATGAATATACTTTAAATACTTATCCTACTCTACATTTTTGGAAAGTATTTAAAATTTTTAAATTTCAAATTTTAGCTTTTAACCAAAACTTAGTTAAGAAATGTAAGTTATTTAATCTTATTTCAGGAAATAAACAGAATTTCAAAAAACGGAAGGAGTTTTGAATTTGATTTTGTAGTTTCTTGTCCTGAACAATATAATATTCATAGGAAAAGCAAAAAAAAAAAAAAAAAAGTTGAAAATTGAGCAACAAAACAGAAGCTAAACTACCCTGCAAAGGAACTCTGCTGCAATTATGAAACTATCCAGAAAAGCTACGTAATAATTTCTACCAGTTTATGTGGTAATTTATTATACTATGCTTTTTTATATGAAGAGACCATGCGCATTTAAATGATAATAATCCTCTTACTTCTCTATTTTATTATCAACCTTACATGACCAGAAGTCTTGTTAGGGGAGAACTTGGTATGCTATATATCATTTTGTACATGATTACTGTGGGAAGCCTTATACAATAGTCTCACATTAAACAATCTACTTTATAGCACGTGATAAATTGCTTTGCACCATACCATGGTCACCTCAAGGATGTACACACACAAACCCCATCCTTTCCCAGGTCTTTGGTCATGTCAGCCTCTTAACACTGTAAAACACTTCTCAGCTTTCCTAAGCTACAATAATGATGTGCTTACACGACATCCTCATCCCATCCTAGACAGCACGAAATTTATGTGTGCCTTGTGCTCAAGTATTCTCTACAGTCATGAAAGGAGGAAGGGATGCGGGTAGGTGAAGGGATTTAGCAACTGAGAAGGAACTTTCGATAGGCGCTGTGAGCAGCCAGGTGCAGTCCAGTGAGGATGGAGTCCACAGCCACCTTGCTGGCTTACTCTCTAGTAAGTGCCTGGAAAGAGGGCCCAGGGTCTCAGTGTCCCTCCCTTGGTCTTGGAAATGTTAAAGATAGTGAGTTCAGAGGCTATATCTTGAATAGAGGGTAGTGTCTCCAAAAAAACTGATGAGAATGGTTCAAAACCTGCTCTGAATCATTCCCGTGGGAGGAAAAGGGAACTTGAGCTGGTTAAACCCAATTATTCAGTGAACAAGCTACTTCTGAAGAGTACATTAGGAACTTCTGGATGCTACATTAACTCTTTCAAGTCACTAAGGACCCTTTAGTTCTGACATGCTCATTTAAAACTATTACTACTAAATTAATTAAATTTCAAAAGATACAATTTGAATTAAACATAGTACCACTTTTATTACTGCCTATTTATATCAAGTCTTTTCTCCAAGGAGATAAAGGTGATTTAGAAACTCCTAATTAACAGAAGGTAATTTAATCATAGTCTTACTGTAAGGTATCATTAGTTTCTCTCAAGTCTGTGATAACTAAGTACAGATGTTAGTTAAAAGAGGAAAGCAATAGAAGACTTCTCTGTAATGAAAAGCAATACTTTTTTTTCAAACACAGCAGAGTGTCCACAGTTCTCCAGGAATAGCAGAGCTGGAAGAATGCATCTGAGCAGCTACTAGAGTATTTACTGTATAAACCCAGCCATGGTGTTCTTCCTGATGTTGACCACATAACTCACATGTTCTAGTATCTTCCCTTTTCAGAGCAGAGAGACAACTTGCCTAGCAACATGATGGGAAAACTTACCTTTTGCTTTTCATTTTGAACTTTAAACCTGACTTTATGAAATGGTATAACCATGCTCTGTATAAATAACAAAGTGGGTCATCACAAATGTGGCTCTGGAATTTGTAGTGATGTTAAAATAAACTCACACATAGGTCTTCAAGCTTCAGAAGCTATATGCATCCAGCCTTTGAAAACTAATAATGACAATCATAATGACT
This sequence comes from Rhinopithecus bieti, assembly GCF_001698545.2. NCBI lineage: Eukaryota > Metazoa > Chordata > Mammalia > Primates > Cercopithecidae > Rhinopithecus > Rhinopithecus bieti. Next base: position 2,831,126 of record NW_016806392.1, on the reverse strand, counting down.
ACGATTTATTCAATATTTATTATGTTCTAGTCTATTTACAGGTATGTAGTCTTATTTATAATCCTTTGAGGTTGTGATGTAATGTCTATTGTAGAGTTTTAAAAATGGGCTTGGGCTGGGCACAGTGACTCACACCTGTAATCCCAGCATTTTAGGAGGTTGAGGCTGGAGGATCGCTTGAGGCCAGGAGTTCAAGACCAGCCTGGGTAACACAGTGAGACCCTATTTCTTAAAAACAAGAAACAGCCTTGTCCCCGGTCACACAAGTAAGCACTAGTGCAGGAGCTAGCTCATTAGCAGGGGCTCATCTATTTCCTAGGGTGCAGTCTTGTGCGTATGTGTTCACACCCCACGCACACCTACCTGGGTGGTCTGTGAATACACCACTGTTCTTATTAAGATGTGCCCTTTGCAAAACATGCCAGGGAATATCTTCTGTTGCCCTGGGAGCCAGTTCATGGTGGCAGGTGAGATAAAGAGGAAGACAAGGATTTCCCAAGGCGGAGCTGGAGCTGGTGGATGCTGTGTGTGGTTGAGGGAAAGGGGAGCCAAGGCTTTCTTCCCTGGGAGATGTGGTTTGGCTCACTCACCAGGGTCAGTAGGTGTTGGGGAGTGGGGGCCTGTAGCAGCTGGGGGAAAGTGGCTATCTGGCTTTCAAGAATTTCTCTGCTCAGCTCAAATGGAGCCTATCCCCACCTAAGGCTTCCCTTTTCTCGTGTGACCCCAGTCCATGTGCTAACATCATTGCACACCACAGCCTCTGACTATCAGCTCATGCAACAACTGATTTATGAGCATGCTTGGGAAAAATCATAAAACACTGTACACATATGAGGGATGTTCCCACCTCAGGTGGCTTAACTGCACCAGGTTGCTCTCCTGTCATAGCCAGGTGAATAACTAGGGGCTCTCACATTTTCCTCCTCCTCTCTTCTGCACTAAGCTCTTCTATACAGTTTTTTGTGTTTTTTTTTTTTTGTTTGTTTGTTTGTTTGTTTTTAAGGACATATGAATCTTTAAGGAGGGAATTTCAGATAGGATAAAGGATCCTCTGGTAAAAGGTGGGGAGACATCTAGGGTCTGAAAAAGAGGTAAAAGATCCAGGAGCTGGAATGCTCAGATCTTCCTTCTCAGGACTGGTGTCTCCAGCCTCTGGTCCCTCTCTCCCTACAAGCATCTGGAGCTGCCCAGCACCTCAGGCATCCTCCTCTTCTTGGACTAGCAAAGCCAGCCCTCACTGTCTTAGAATGTGAGTGCTTCCATACAGACCTAAGACTAGAAGAGCGGCCACTCCACCCTCTGCTCCCCCTGCTCCCAGGCTTTTTGTGTGCATGGAAATAGAAATCAAGTTCGGGGAATACAGGGACATATGGGAAAGACATGTATGGTAAGAAGGGCACCTGATATCTGTGTCCTGGAGATCAAGGTTATTTTCATTCATTCACCAAAAATGGATTTTGAGTACCTGCTGTGTGCCAGGCTCTGCTGTCGGTGCTGAGAACGCATTGTTGAATAGGATACATGGGCCCTGTTACCCTGGAGCTCAGATTTCAGGGAGAGGAAGAGAGGTACTTTTAAAAAAGGAATCCCCAGCACTTTGGGAGGCCAAGGCAAGAAGACTGTTTGAGCTCCGAATTTCAAGGCCAGCCTGAGCAACATGGCAAAACCCCATCTCTGCAAAAAAACAAAACAAAAAAATGAGCCGGGCATGCTGGTGCATGCCTGTAGTCCCAGCCAATCAGGAGGCTGAGGCAGGAGAATTGTTTGAGCCCAGGAAGCAGAGGCTGCAGTGAGTCAAGAGCTCATCACTGCAATCCAGCCTGGGTAACAGGAGTGAAACCCTGTCTTAAAAAGAAAAAAAAAAGGATCAAGCTAATGAATGTATAATTGTAAGTTGTGAAAAGTGTAAGAAGGAGGTGAAGAGCATAAACAACAGTAAGGTGTGGGAATCCACACAGGCTTCAGAGCATCTTTCCCATTCCTCAGGTGGGAGAGGGTTTCATGGGAGGGTTTCAGTCTCCACCTCCAGCACTTTTATAATCCCTTCCTTTAAATTGACTGTGGTTAGCACAGCCTGGATTTTACAGTTTGAGAGAAAGTCCTCCTCCTTGCCTTAGGAAAGGGTGAGAGGAAACGAGAGGTTTTCAGAGACAATGCAGAACTGCTCACTAACTCTACCCTCCCTTCTCTCCACCCAGTCCTTCAGCTCCTTAGCAAGAAAAGGTTGATTTCGCTGAGAGAAGGGTACTATTTAAACTCAATTCTTGGACTGGCTCATTTTTAATGCCTCATTACCAAGCAGCACAACCATGGTTATACATAAACACTAAATATGTGTGAAGTTAAATTAGTCACAAATGTTATTGAGTCGTACCACACAGCTCAGGTGGATTGTCACCACTTCCCACTGACATAGCATGCTTGCCTCACAGGCACTATAAAAATCAAAGCAAACATTAATTTCCACTGGCTTTTTCCTCTTTTAGTTTCCACCTCTTGTTTCTTCAGGTTTCTGACCGTAACAGTTAGTAGGACCACATTCGGGCTCATTGCTTTTTCCAGCAGAGGAGTGCTCAGGGAATGATAACTGTCTCCTCCTTCCTACCAGGTTAACAATTTGAATCCCATTCTTATGGATCAAAATTCAAAATGCAGTGAGTACATTTTAAAGGAAAGGAAGGAAGAAAGGAAAGAAAGGAAAAAGAAAAAGAAAAAAGAGAGAAAGAGAAAGTCATAATTTAGGTTGGCAAAGGTGACTTTGAAAATCACTGTATCGGCCGGGTGCGGTGGCTCAAGCCTGTAATCCCACTTTGGGCCAGACGGATCACAAGGTCAGGAGATCGCAGACGCTCCTGGCTCTCAATACAGCTGACAACCCCGGTCTCTCTACTAAAATGGAATACAAAAAAACTAGACCGGGCGACGTTGGCGGGGTGGCGGGGCCGCCTGTCGAGCCGCGAGGCTGACTCCGGAGGGGCGCTGAGCAGTGGGAGAGATGGCATAAACCCGGGAGCGGGAGCTTGCAGTAAGCCTGAGATCCGGCCCACGTCCACTCCAGCCCCGGCCGGAGCAGGAGCAAGACTCGGGCGTCTCAAAAAAAAAAAAAAAAAAAAGAAAGAAAATCACTGTATTAAAAGACCCTAAGGACTTTTACCCAATCCACTTTTGGAAGTGTTGGCAAATTTGTTCTGTACAGAGCCAGACAGTAAACACTGTAGGCTGCTAGGCTTAGGCTTAGTTTCTGTCGCAACTACTCTACTCAACTCTGCCACTGTAGTGAGAAGGCAGTCATTGACAGTATTTAATGGAGGTGGTTGAGCTCCAAAAACACTTCATTTATGGAGAGCAAAATTTGAAGTTCATATGACTTTCATATCACAAGATATTATTTTTTATTTTCTAATCAATTAAAATGTAAGAAACATTCTCAGCTTTCAGACTATACAAAAACAGGTGTTTCCCAGCTCCTGTTCTAAAATGTTACATGATGCATCACTTGGTAAAACTGGACTGAAAGTACTTGAGATAATATAGTTTGATATGCTACATGCACTTTTTAGGAAAGAACATGAAAAATCAAGTGTAGTTGGTATTTTAAAAGAATAAACACATATCATGATATATTTGGCCAAAAAAATTTGGCTATGGAGAATTCTAACATTTAACAATAAAGACAGGGCTTAGTTTTAGGAAAACAGCTTAAAATTCATACCATCCCAGTTATATTTAGCTAAATAATGAAATAGCTATTTCTATTTACAAAGAATTTATTTTGTTTTTTCTAATACAAGATAAATTATCGATTTATTTATTTATTTATTTATTTATTGAGACAGGGTCTCAGTCTGTCACCCAGGCTGGAGTGTAGTGGTGTGATCTCAGCTCACTGCAACCTCTGTCTCCTGGGTTTAAGCGATCCTCCCACCTCAGCCTCCTGAGTAGCTGGGACTACAGGCATACACCATCATGCCTGGCTAATTTGTGTAATTTTAGTAGAGATGGAGTTTCACCATGTTGGCCAGGCTGGTCTCAAACTCCTGGAGTAAGTCTGCCTCGGCCTCCCAATGTGTTGGGATTACAGCATGAGTAATCTGTCCCAGATAAGTGATTTAAAAGCTAACGTTATTTCATGCCACAGAAGTACATAAATGATGGTATGCTTCCATCTGATGTCTCTCCAGTGTCAGAATATAATTACAAAGAAAACTAGAATGATCAACATTGATTTCAAAGAAAATATCTGAATTAAATATTTCTGTAGGTAGGTGAATAATCTCATATAAAATCTCCATATAAAAATCCCTAACATTTAGCCCTAAAGATCTGACTAACACTAATGTGGTAGGGACACAAATGTTTTAAACTACTTAACATGTTAGTTTTAAGCTAATTGGTAATTAAATTTGTTGAGTTAAACTTAACTCTGAGCACATCATATTGTCCACCCACTGTGTGAGAGTAATTTTCTTATGGCTCAGAATTTTAAATGCCCTAATTAAGTTAGAAAAGGCTTAAAAACATTATTAAATGCTATTTTTTATTCCTGATAAATTCGTCTGGTAGTAAAATCAGCTTATTGGTATTAAAAGAGGTTATTTTGGTGGGGTGCGTGGCATTAATTATCTCACAGCAATCTGGGGGAACAGAAGTGAAGATAATGAAAAACAGGAGCTGTTAAATAAACTAACAAGTGACAATTCCCATAGTCCCCACTGACAGAGCAGTTACTGTGCAGGAGGGACTCACCCTCTAGACAAGTGTGCTGCTCTGAGAGGTTTGGTGAGGGCGATGGTGAGTCTTCCCACTCATGTGAAAATGAGAGGCAGTGCTGAATTGTATCTCCTATGAACATGAGGTCAAATGTAACATAACAACAAAATATGAGCTTCAAAGCTTATGAAGTATCAAATGTTATTTATAGAAATATCAGCTGTGGAGAAAAATCACTACCTCATTATTCAAAAGGTTGTGAAGAAACACCTTAGAATTTTTTTCCAGGTCATGACTATGGACATGACAGACAGGAAAAAGGGTCAGAAATTAGCATACCTTACTGCCAGAAGGTGGCCCAAGTAGTTGTCAACAATCACATTTACAAAACAATTCTGAAATATCTGATTTCTCATATAAACTGGTTATTTCAATAGCTTCATTTTATAAAGTATATTCCATCCAAATAATTCCATTTTTAGAGAGTTTTCTTATAAAATGTGATTGCACATTCCAAAAGCTCATGTCCACAAATACAGAGCAGCTCATCATGGCACTTACAAACAAACCCACGTCTCATCACTAACAATTTGGTATAAGTCTCTGATATAACTTCAATCTTCCCAACTCAACTCCACTGGACATGTGACCCTGACAAATTTCTAAATAAAAAAGCATATACCTCTCTAAACTACGTAAGAATGGGTGGCAATAGATTGAGTAAATCCCTGATGAATGGATCTTGCATTTATAGAGCCAAGGAATGATATCAAGAACATCAAGATTCTAAACAATAAAATTGTATTATCACTGCAACTTACACACTTGACTCTACCCTGAATATGTTCCACCTTCATTCTCAGGTGCAATGAAGAACCACGATAGTCTTCACATCATCCTACCTGGTCAGAAGTTGCCACCATTAGGACAACTAATTAAATTCAACAGTAAAGGTGTGTGTCCCATGCCCTCCAATAGGGTGTGGCTCAGGGAGTAGTTGGGGTTTCAAATGGAGCCCACACTCAGGAAGCTCCCCAGGTTTCTATCACTAGTCTCCGTAACTTATATTGATGAAGATGAACACATCTGTTCTGTTTTTCTTTCAAAGTAGCCAGCACAAGCTGGCACAGCCACCTCTGTGCCCACAGAACAGGTTGAAGGACCAAGGAGCAACATGGCTCTCCTCTGGGTCCCAAGTAATAGGGAGCAGGAGGCTCCCAACTCAAAGGGAGAAGCAGGCTGAATGCATTAATGAGCTATGAGTCACATGTTTTAGGTCAGCTAGTCTTCATTTTCGTCAATCTGAAAAGATTTGGCACTCACAAACTGCATAAAGACATACAAATTACCACACATGGAAAGCCAATTAAGTTCTTTGTTTCTTTGATCATTGCTTTTCTGTTTGAATTTCCACAAAGAGGACAATCATAATCCACAAAACTGAATGTAGAGACAATACTATTCTGTGAATACTACAAAAATAATTACACAATTTAAGATATCGCACAGATTCTAGATGCTATAAAAACGTTTTTTAAAAAAGGTTTTATACTATTGCCAGTAGTGTTTGATGCATATTTCAACAGTAAATAAAAAATCTGGATGCTGGAAAGATTCAATTGCTAGAAGAAAACAGGCATGAGGTGTATATTCTTAAAGTTATTCCTCTCACAGTCCACTCTCCTTTTTTTCTCTCTTGGCAATTATTAGGCTAAACTCAAATTCTTCATCAATCTCAACACACCAAACAGATGCCACTTTTCCAGGATGCTCTAAGAAAAAATGTTGTTCACCTAACAAAAATAGTCAAGGTAACAGAGCAATTTGGCTCCATTGTTCTTGATGACCATAATATAATCCTTCTAGCTGGCTTAGTTCTTAAAGTTGTCACACCATACTTCTAACTCTACCTCTTGGACCCTCCCAGAAATACCCAGGCCCTTCTCTGGGTGATATTTCAGGAAGAATGTCTTTAAGGCAAACCAGAGGATGAACGGCAGCAGAGAGGGAAAGGCTGCAGGCTGGGTGGCTTCAGCAGTCTCGGAAGTGTGATGAGGATAGTGTCAATAAGTTACTTCTTTTCACAGATGCTGCCATAGTTTATGAATCATGTTTTCCCTGGGGCTTTCCACCTATTCAAAGGACAAGTTTCAGAGCTCGGATGAAGAGCAACTATCTTATGAACACAGAGACATTTCTCAGTTTTAAAGGTCAAATTAGATTTTTGCTTGGGTTCTCACCAAAATGATAGACTTGAAAATCAGGATTTATCAAGGGGAAACTATTTTCTAAATTATTTTGACATATTGAGTGTATTAGTTTGTTTTCACGCTGCTGATAAAGACATACCCGAGACTCGGAAGAAAAGGGAGATTAATTTGACTTACAGTTCCATATGGCTGGGGAGGTGCCACAACCATGGCAGAGCATGAAAGGCATTTCTTACATGGTGGTGGCAAGAGAGAATAAGAAAGAAGCAAAGTGGAAATCCCTGATAAACCCGTCAGATCTCATGAGACTTATTCGCTATCACAAGAATAGCACAGGAAAGACTGGCCCCATGATTCAACTACCTTCCACAACACGTAGGAATTCTGCGAGATATAATTCAAGTTGAGATTTGGGTGGGGACACAGCCAAACCATATCATGGAGAAACAACCTGTAGATCACAGCGTGTTATCCCTAAGGTAGAGGAGACTTCCTTCCAACTACAAAGGCTGAGCCAAGGGAATTGCAGCTCTGAGGCAGGAGGAAAGGAGCTGGAAGCCCACCTCTTGCAGTACTGAGTGACTCATGTTGGAGCTGGGAAATCCCCGCACTATGTACCCATCTCAAGGCGAACAGAAAGTGGAGGAGAGGATGGTGGCTTTAGATGTTTGGACATTCTTTGCCAAGAACACAAAAAGAAGGCTTTGCAACCACAGGCTTTGCAACCACACCCTCTCCAGGCAACTAGTGGCCACTTTGTGAAGGAAGACGGGGAAGGAGAGACTGAGCATTTTTACCTAAAGAGCTGAGCATTTACAGTCCAAAATGAATAATGTAATGAATGCAATAGATGAAGTTTACCAACAGAATTAAAATCCAGGGACATCTACCTCCCTCATAAGAGAGGTAAGACAGTTACATTTTCTTTTTCATCTGGACTAAGCATGAAGTTTGAACTCAAACTCTGTCGCATAGCCTAAGGTGATGAAAGGCTCAACTAGAATTAGGGCCACAGAAATGGAAAGTCAGCCAGCATGGCCTCCTCCACTCAATTAAAGTTTATTTGTCTAGTAAAGACAAAAAGTTTACTGAATAAATGGGGTAAGGAAGCTAAGTACTTCCTCACAGCTTTGGAAACTGCCAGTTGACCAAAAGAACTGTGTATATTATCTCCAGAGCACCAACAGAATTTTAAAGATGTATAAAATCCTTTTCTTTCTTTTTTTTTTTAAATTTCCTGTAAGGGTCCTTGACAGAGAGAAGAACTTAGCAAAGAACTTAGGAGGCACCTTCAGCCACTGCAGAAACACAGAGAAACTATCAAAGAAGAAAAAGTATCAAAAAATAAGCCTTGAAGAAATTATATAGGAGCAAAATCCAATATTCAATGTGGAATTTGATGGGAACATAGGAAGTAACTCCTCTACTCTACTTTTGCACAGGAAGAAAAAAGGCTACAGTACTTTGAACATCTTAGTTTTATAAAAAATGTAGTAGTATTGTTTTCCATAAAGCATAGGTTTAGAAAGAAGTTCCCTAACTTTTCTTGAGCTTTGGGTTTCAGATAAATTCATATTTTCTACCAGATTCGGGGAAATAAAGTGTTTGAAAATAAGCAATCTGTATTTGCCCCTTTAAAAGCAATAAAATGCTCTAAACAGAAAAGTAAAACCATGGAGACCCTATCAAATACATGGCCCTAAACCACTGTCCCCTAACAGTTCTCCAGGTGGCACTGGCTCAAGTGAAATCTACCCAGGAACTGAAGTGATGCTAACAGCCGGGTCCCATTTCTCATTTACCAATAGGGCTGGACGGCACTGCAGCTCTTGTTTCCTAGCTTACTTGGCAATTTTAAATCAGACTGTTAGTATGTCAGATGACATAGTGGCTTGCTTAATACCATTTATCATTTCTTGTCTGAGGACACCAGCTGACAACATGTTGAACTCTATTAAAGTCGTCCTCCCAGAGAATTTAGACCTGGATATCAAACTTAATTGATAAAAGCTGCTCTGTGGTGCTATGTGATGAAGCCTCTTTCAAGGGGACTGTCATCCCCTAAAGTGCTACTCTTTCCTCACCTGTTCCTTGCTTAGTATCTGGTGTGTGTGTGTGTGTGTGTGTGTGTGTGTGTGTGTGTGTGTGTGTAAAAATATTTTAAAATATGTGTTCCTCTGTGTTTTCTGTGGAGACATGTTAAGCTAGAAAACTGGATTGGAAGGAAAATCTTACAATTACCACTACTTACATACTTGAAGCACAATCTCCCAAAGGTTTCCCAATCTTCCAGCTTCTGATTACTCTGTGGTGGCCTGGTACTTCTCATCTGATGATACATGTGACGCTACCAGCACACTGTATCTTTTAAACATTTATTTTCACTTCCATTGGTTTGGTAACTTGAACCATTACAAAATGGCTCGTCAATGGTTTTGATGATTTCAGAGAAACTGATTTTGGAAACATCGGCTGGACCTCTCCAGTCATCAAATTAAACAATAGCCTTTGGGTTTCAAATTATCAGTCTGTAGGATGCATCTACCTTTCCCAAATCTCCCACCGCCCCCTTCCTTCTTTCATTCATTTTTAGTTTATTATTATCCTGAAGCACAATATTCCATCTGGTCTTTTTTCTACAGTTATAAAAGTTGGTAAAGTTAACACCTTTAATTAAAAGGTTTTAATGTCAAGTTCTGAGGCAGGAGAGTGATAAAAGAAGCCACAAAGGCGATGGGGATCAATAGTAACCTTATTACAGATCATCTCTGGCTTGGTCCAAACCAGCATACTCCATTAATTATGAAGTATGATTTATCTCTTCACTGAATAAAGAAGTAACAAGAAAAAGTATATGAAACCATACCAACAACTTAACACAGAATGTTCATGATGCTGCATGTCAACTGCCAACATTTCTGTGTGAGGAAAAAAATCTTCATTTCACATATTTTATTTAAAGAACCTTGTTTTATTTAAGAAATATTTAAAGTCATGTGTTAGAAGAGACTACTCAGCAACTTATATACAAACACTCACAGAGAGGAAATAATATCCTCCCAGACAAAGCATCTTGTTCTGCCCTTTAAAAAATACTATTCTCTGCTGGGTAAATGGATTCCTCAAGAGTATGCTTTCTTAATTAAATCAAGGCAATTAAAATCAAGACTTTTGTGAAGTTGCAAAAAAAATGACTGAAAAAATTTAATTTCAAATGGAAAGTACAGAGAATGGAACTACAATGACGAGAATGAATTCATGTATAATCTCTGAACAGGTGGAGACTGCCCATTTGCTGCGTATAAGACCACTGTACTGCCTGTAAGAGAGGGGTGGGCTTCATTTTCTTTATTTTTTTCCTCTTCTCTCCTTTTTCCTCTCTACGACTTCAATTTAATTACAATGACTAAAGCATAGCCCATGACAGAAAAACTGCAGCAAAATTAACAAAAAAACTTTAGAAAACAACTTTCTTTTTATGTAATACATCACAAAATATTTAAATTTTCAATGTTTTCTCTCTATAGAGGAAGAATGTTGACTCCTTGATCTCTATAGGTTAGTATAGATCTCATAACAATTTTAAAAATTCAAGTTTAA
>NW_016806392.1:2794437-2817357 GCF_001698545.2 Rhinopithecus bieti | reverse complement strand
AAAAAAAAAAAAAAAAAACAGTTGGTAAACCTGCATCTAATAAAGATAGGCAGAGAATGGAATTATCACTCTCAACATTAAAAGGATAGTAAAAGTCACTTCAGTTTTAAAAGATTATGAATTAAATCACTTATATGATGGGGGAGGGTAGATACACCGAAATGCCAGTGCAGATCCATTCTTAAGAACACTGTGTTCTATGAAGAGTATCCAGATAGTCACTGGACTCTCTTAAACTCAGGTTACATATTCCTTATTTTCTCTTACCAGCCCCTAATTACATGAGCGAACAAGCTCAATCTTGATCTTGATTGTCAATAGTGGGTGTATTCAAGTTCATTTACAGATATTTTAAGTAAAATATTTACATTTTTGTTTTCTGAAATTATAAACAATATGTTCAGACATTTTTTTTTTCTTTTTTTTTTGAGATGGAGTCTCGCTCTATCGCCCAGGCTGGAGTGCAGTGGCCGGATCTCAGCTCACTGTAAGCTCCGCCTCCCGGGTTTACGCCATTCTCCTGCCTCAGCCTCCCCAGTAGCTGGGACTACAGGCGCCCGGCACCTCGCCGGGCTAGTTTTTTGTATTTTTTTTTTTAGTAGAGACGGGGTTTCACGGTGTTAGCCAGGATGGTCTCGATCTCCTGACCTCGTGATCCACCTGTCTCGGCCTCCCAAAGTGCTGGGATTACAGGCTTGAGCCACCGCGCCCGGCCTGTTCAGACATTTATCATCAAATTTCTTTGAGTGGAATTTGATCTATTGATTACAGTTTTCTTTAAGTGCATTAAATCTGCCTTTTAATATATGTTAAGTAATGCAAAATGAAGAATTTTCTACATTTTTCAGGCACAAGAACAAAAAATAAGGTGCCTGTAACTTCAAGAGTCCCACATGAATAACTGCAGATTATTATTATTAAAGTTACTTGGGTTTTATTGCTATATTGATCATTCATCTGCACATTCTACACGGTTAATTTTTCTGATCTGGATTGCAGAAAAAAATTGGACAGAGATACCACTTGGGCACCAACCCCGGGTCTGTCGTTAATTTGACATGCTACAGGGTTTCCATTTTCTCATGTGCAAAATAAAGGTGCTCAACAGGTGGTCTCTGAGTTCTGTTTCACTCCAAGTCTCCCAAATTCCATAATGCCTAATTCTGAGCATAGTCCTTTGCTCAAAAATCTACTATTTGTTACAGTCCAAACCTGGATTTCCCAGAATATGTGCTTGAGCATATTTCACCTATGAGCATGTTTCACCCGGTGAACTCATCTTGCAATAGCCTCCTCTTTACCAGTTGAATTCCAACTCATTCTTACAGCTCTAGTTCAAGGCCAGTGTTTCACTGAAGTCTTCCTAATCCCTGAACCTGAAACTAACCATTCTCTCCTTTGAAGATTCAAATAATTCATTTATATATTTTAAAATATCTATTTACTATCTGTTGTCTATCACCTTACCAGTTATCTATAAACATACTGCAGCATCTCTTCAACTAAATTATAAGCTCCTCAAGGGAAAAAAAAAAGTCTTTTTCATCTTTATATTACTTCATGTTGCCTAGAATAGTCACTGGTACACAGTAGGCACTCAATAAATACTTGTTGTTGATGAATGAGCAGTGCACATGGTAAGAGCTTATAAATGGGCATTGAATTCATCACCAAAAATGCAGTAACTTATTCTGTATCTGTTTTATTGAAATAAACCAATTAAATTTCTATTATACGCCACTTCAAAACAACCAAACACGACATCTTTAAAGCAAATCAATCATTTGGTACAAAAGTTCGACCCTCTGACTTTATGGTCATGATGTATGATATAATAAAATATACTGTTCAATGCAATAAATATGGAGTTGTGGGCAAAAGCCCAACCACATGCCTTAATAATGGAGCCCAGCCCCCATCTGTTGAAAAAAAGTAGATAGGTATGAAAAAAGGGACTCAAGGGTCACTTCCATTGAGAGAGGCAGAGAGAACAAGTTGACCAGAGGAAGACGAGCCCTCACAAGTTGAGTCCCTAAATCATGGGATGAAGTACTTAAGGACACTGAGCTTAAGTGGACAAAGATGCCTCATTTAAAGGCCCAGCAAGCCTCCATTTGCATGAGGCCCCTTCCAGCCCTGCTACAATTTCCCTACCTAGGGTTGCTATGTGCAGCTTTCTTGCTCTAGGTTCTAGCGGGAGAGGACTCTAGGGCCCTTGTTCACCACTGGGAGGAAGAAGGGTCATCTATGTGCCCCAGGCCTCCAGGCACAAGTTCAGCAGGTGCCTTCTATCCCACACTCATGTCTCTGACTCCAGCACTGCTAACAGGGTCATTCCCACTTTCCATCCCAGTCCTGTTCCTACTAAAACTCCCTTAATCTGCCTAGTCTAAGGATGTGTGTGAAAGTCTCCTCTTCTCCACTCCTGAATGGCTCTGATACCTGCCTTCTTGAGGTAAGTCCCAGGCTCACCCCACCACAGGAGCCACAAGAGCACCACAAGTCCTGTAAAAGCACAATTTCAGCAGTGTTCAAGGCCTGTTTGTTGGTGGTAATCACAGGAGCCATTAGGACAATGATCTGCATTCTCTGTTTTCACAAAGAAACTGGCACACTTCTGAAATACTATTTTACTAATAGAGTCTAGAAATTGAAAAGTAATCACAATCTTGATAGCATAAATACACATCTGTACATTTTAGGAGGTACCATGGCACTGTCCTCACAGGAGGACACACTTTAGGCATGCAGACTGGCCACAGCACAGGAGTTCTGGAGGAGTTTCTCAACTTGACTTTACTTCTCATTCGCCTCCACACATGATATATGGGAAGTCAACAGAATGAAATAAGATCTTATTTCTAAGGTTAATTTTGGGTCAAGCTCAACATAACATTACAAAAATAAAGAGCTATATTTAGAGTTATGGGCTGTCCGAGACCTTTAGTACATTTCCAATCAATATTTAATCTATTCTGGCTAGCTTTAATAAATTGTCACAAGGTAAGAAACCATTAAGTCACTAAAAGAACTGTAAAATATTACAAGAGTTATAATATTGCTGCAGCTATAATTTGAATTTAATTTTAAATTTTATCAGCTTATTTTATCAGATGGAATTAACAGAACATATCGATAATAAGGCAGTATAAGGCTGCACAGCTATTTCAATTATACATTATAAAAGAGTAATTTTATAATTTAAAAATTTTAAGCAAGCTAGCATATTCTGTCTTGTCAATTCTACAACAATATAATGATACAGTTAGATGCAGATAAGAGTTACATATTCAGTGCTAGCAACTACCAGTCCAAGAGGAAGGAGCAGGGAACCAAGGAGCAATGAGCCATTCCTGAGCTGAATATTGCTGTGAGTCCCGTAAAGGTTGCTGGTGGCCATAAGGATTTTTAACACAGACCATGAGAATCCAGCTATGATCACACTCCTGATGGAGCAGAAATCAGCCCCTGAACTTGGCCTGCCCTGTTATGCTGTTATCACCTACACGGGGGACTACCACCCTACTCTCAGGAAGTCCCTGTTAAAAAGCTTGCCATGAAGAAACGTCACTGTATGACTATCACAGAAATCAAAGAAATGTCTTAGGGGGTAAATCATATTAGATTTTGGTCAATGAAACAGGTCTGTGATTTTATTAGTGGCTTATGCTTAAAAAAGTCTATAAATATCAGTTACTTTTTTTGGCTTTGTCTCATAAAATTTAAGAAGTCAAGAACTATCTAGGCAGTCTGGGTCACAGCATGTAAAAGTTCTTCAAACTTTTCCATTTTTACCCCTTTTTCCATTTCCCCACCAAAGGAATCTCAGCATAAGTTTGCTGTGTTGATGTTGGTCCCCAGCCTCGCTTTCTCTCCTGGTGGACTCCATGGCTCCCCGAGGATGGGGCTGTTCATATGAGTTTTTGTGGCCCCCTTTGGCACTTAGCACAGTGGCACTCAGCACCCAAGCATAATCAGACACCTGACCCTGGCCTCCCTCTTCTCTGCAGGAGGGTGCCACTCTATGTAATTTGCTTGCAGTGTCCAGTATTCAGTTCCTGGTGTCTCTTAAGGTTACTATGAATGCTAAGAAGGAAACAGCCCCCACTACAATGTGTGACTACTTCATAGGAATCTATGAAATGTGCAAATATCACTTTTTTAAAGGTAATAAACTCACAAGCTGTTTAAAACATTGCATTCTTCTGACTTGTACTTCTAGACTTATTCAACCAAAGACTACAGAAGCATTTTCCAAAATATATTATTCAGAACCTTTGTTTTTAGAAATAGAATTCCAATGGTCAAGTCAATTTGTGAAACTGGAAACTGATTACTTTTGCTTCAAACTAGTATTTCCCAAAATTATTTAATCAAGGAAAATAATAAAAAATTATTTTCCCCCCATGTGATATTTACTAATAATCCTATGAAACCCTTCCCGTACGTGGTATTTACTAACATCCTAAGAAACCTATGAAGTAGTCACAATTTGAGAAGTGCTGGCCTAACATCTTTTTTCTTTCCCTTGAATTGCATAAATCCCTCTAAATTACAGCTTTCAGACAACTTACAAAACCGTCAAAAATATTTCTGATTAGGTTTATGATGCTGATCCTGTTTTGTCCTTGATCATGGCAAGCTACATCAGAAGAAACCCAGAGTTTAGTGGTCTTAGCTTGTGCTTTTGGAGTGGAGGAGGTAGCAGATGAGGTACTAACCCCCAGGCACTCTAAATAGTACTAGAAGACAACCTGGCCCATCTGGGAGGGGAGTGTCCAACATCACCCTTAACCCTGATAGGCTGAAGAGTCACTGACAGCTTCAACTACATCATACACTTTAAATGGGTGTCCTTCACCCACTAAAATCTCTCTTAGAGTTACAGTAAATAAAAAATTACAATAAGAGCAGGATGTGATTAAGAAAATTCAAGGTAAATCTTAAGTACAAATATGTAATATTCTAGGTATCCTGAGGATACCCCATTAGTGTTAAGCTGATTACAAGTACAGGTGTCACAGAGCAGCTGCCGTAAGAAGGGAAACCACTGCCTGGTGCAGAGTCATGTGATACAGGCACCTGCCCCTCATGGCATTACATTTTTAGGTTAAATTGCTTGCCTTTACCAGTTGAAAAAATGAAAATAAAATGAAAACAAATAAATCAATGACTGGTTGCAGGAGAAGATTTTTAAAAACTCTTTCCTACAGCTGTGTGGAAAATAGTGCATCCTTTAGAAATCAATTCAGATATAGTTGAGAAGCTAAGTAATATTTAATCCAACTGAGGTGTCTCTGAATTCTGCTTTCGAAAACAGCAACACGCTAATCTCTTTCAAATACAGCAAGGTCAGGGGAATTATTTCTCCAGCATAGGTGAATGAAGCATGAAATAGGAAAGTGCACTTCAGCAAAAGCTCCAAAGCATGTCTGATGTGTTGTCTTAGGACATCTCTCTCACCCAGGCTATGTAAAAGGACAAAGGACAACTCACCATGTCATAAGTTGTTACGATCTTCTTCAGAACCTCCGGCACAATTCCCTGCAGCTCCATTGTGGGGTACTGCTCGCTGAGATTCAGGACCACTAGGGGTGTGTTGTCAGGCCCCAGAAAGCGGGGGGACACCGCCAACATGCACTGCATGAGATTGGCCACAGAGGACAGACCACACAGCTCCTTGAATGACACCACCGCATTCTGTTAAATGGAATGAAAGGAGCATTTGTAACTAACTGGGGGTTTCAATTTCTCATGGATATTATATTTGATATATCTGTTTACGTTTGAACCACCTGGTACAACAGTTATTACCAGTGTTATAACAGAATTGGCTAATGATTATTTTATCCTGGGAAAAATGGCTACTATCCAAAGTAAATGCTGTCATGGGCATTCGTAACACCAATTTATCAAAAGTACTGAAAATGCAAATAAGTCAAATTTCTTCTGAAGGGCAAGGCCTCTTTTCAGCCCAAAGTTCATAGTAGTGCTGATGCGGATAAGCAACTACGAGCAAATAGAGAGAATGGCTTCTGCATTCAAAGAGGGTAAAGATTTAGGGGGAAAAATCCAATCTGGTTTAAAATAAGTATCAAATATACCAGCCATACAAAAGGGAAAGAAATATTTGCAAGGTGGAAACCTGAATCTCTAAATTCAAAATCTAAAGAACCTTTGAGGATGCTACTGTTCTCTGGTGAGTCTGCCCAGCAGGGACCTTGGTTACCTGTGACCTTCCCCTATTAGAGTCACTGCTGATCTCAATGCCTCTCTCTTTTTTCTAATCACCAGAGGTATGCCATTTAAATATCCACGAAAGAAAAACCTTCAACACTGTAAAATGCCATGAGCTGGCCTTCTTTGAACACTTATTAAGTGCTAAGCCATACTAGGCATATTTATTACACATTACTTCCATTTAATCCACACAGCAAACCATGTTATGGATAAGAAGACTGAGCCTTGGCTATAATCCCTCTCTGTTTGTCTAGAGTCACACAGTTAGTAAGTGAAGGAGTCAAGATTTTACCTGAAGGCTGTTGATATTAAGGCCCAGGCTTTGAGTCACCGTGAGTAATAACAGGCCAATTATAATCATAATAAGAGTCAGGTGGGCTATTTCAGGCACACTTGGGTCCTGGACTGGACTGGGCATGTGGGCAGAGGGGGTGGATCTAGGCCCTGCAGGCCTGTCCTTCTGCTCTCAAATAGCCCAGGTTCTTGGGAATGAACAACACTTTATTTTTAAATTTAAACATTTCATTTTTATTAATATTGCTTTAAATACGGACATCAAACTATATATCATTGGCTCAAATCACTTTGATATATTCAGTTACAGAAATCAATCATGACTGTGATATTTAAAGTGTGGTTCCCCAGTCACTCTTATCACACCACTTACTCATATCTGCAGTTGTTCTATTTGTTTATCTGCCTGCCTCCTGTCTGTTTCCCCTTCCCACTGCCTGCCCCCAACTAGCATGCAAGCCCCTTGATGGCAGGCAGTCAATCTGTTTGTTCACCACTGCATCTTCATGGCCTAGATTGCTTGTGCATGGCAGCTGCTCATTCAGTATCACTACCAACTGCTTTGTTAGGTTCAGTGCAGACAAGGCTTTGGAAAAGACAATGCTTGAGCTCTGACAAATCCTCAAAGGAATTCTGTGTCACACACACCCCAGCAGCCACTGGGCAGTGGACAATGCACTTCCTCAGAGCTGAGGGTTTACCAAACCACTTTCACCCTCAGGAATAGGGAAAAGCCCTTCATATGTCTGTTATGCTTTTACTTTAACAGAAAAGAAACAAATTTCCTTATTGTGGGAAGGTCTTTTTATTCATGAAGTATACATAGAATTAGTAGATAGGGAAAATACGTTGAATTTTCTCAGTCAGATTTTATTTGTTGGCATCATTCTCATTGGTCATTTTAAAATATAATTTTTTAAAATACAAAATAAACAGACATGGAGCACTTATCACACACACACCACTTCTCACACACTATGACAGGTTAAGGCTGCTGTCTCCATGAGGCAGGCCCTTGCTGTCTAGCTCTGTGTCACTCAGGGGTCCTGGTGTATGGCTAGATGTGTGGGTGATCCTTAATTAAAAATGTAATTCCTAACTGATTGCTTTTAGCCATTATATATTTCAGGGGTAATTATTATCTTAAACTTCTAATAAATACAGACACCTCTTTTACTCACAGAATTAGCTATCCTCTCAAATCAGGAGGAGGCTCACTATGCATACACATAGATTTACAGTTCATTTAAAGGCTTCCCATCTCCTCAGCATTACAGCTTCATAAGAAAGGACTGGATCACATCCATTTTACTTTGACTTATATCCTTTTTATTTTGATAGATCATCAATTTGTGTTCCAGGTGAGGAATATTCAGAAATCCCAGAGATTCCCATGTATACGATTAGAAAAAACAAGGAACTGTTCAACAGTCATTAACGGAGACTGGGACGAAGGTGTGTAACACAGCAACGACACTCACTTATCCTAATATGTAATCAATATTTTCAACACCAACTGTACATTTAGGAATTTAAATGATAAAAAAGAGACTAGTGGTAAACATTCTAATAACTAATTGGAATTTAAAAACTATATAAATACACTATTATAAAAAATATATTTATAAACTATGGAGATGTACTAAGTAGGAAAACCATTTAGTAAATAATTAAACACAAGCACGCACCTGCATGTTTTCCCTCAGATCTGTGGCATCCCGTATAGGGGGCTGGGCATTCTTGAATACCTCATCCACAGTTTTAATCCACAACGTTCTCAAAGATGCATATTCCCTGGATTTCTTCCCTTTTCTCACAGAAAGGCCCCTTTTATGAGGCTTCCCTCCTCCTCTTCGGTTAGTAATAGCCACGTGGACAAATAAAGAAGCATGTGCAAGGACCTCTCCAGTTAAGGACTGCAGGGGGACATGGCGGTAGCCCGTCTGTAAACATTCAAAGGGAATTGTATACTGGCCGATGAATTCATCCCCGATGTAGTCATCATCCAGCACTACAAAGCGCACCATGGCCAGTTCAGGCAGGTTGATTTGAAATTCAAAGCTTTCATCAAAAATGGGAGCATCTCCATTCTGGTGCACAGTTTTTGTCCTTTGTTCTGCACAATCAGCAGGGATTCCATGGATTTCAACATAGACATAAGGATCCACCACATCACCTTTGGCACCTGATCCTTTGGGCTTGGGAAAGTTCTGCCCACTGATGATTTTAATGTGAAGAAGTTGAGGTGAGACCCCTGGGACAGAGTCTTTTGTATTGGCACTGAAGAAGGAGACCTCCTCCCTCATGATGGCTGGCCGGAGGACATAGCCACAGTTTCCGTTCTGCCTAAACCAGCCAATATTCAGGTCCATCATCAGTCCTGGTGTCTGAAAGTTCATGGCTACAATTTGGCAACCACATTTCCAAAAATCTTGAGGGTTCATGTTACTGGAGTCAATTCTCATTGGACTGGGAAAAACCCTAGCAAGAAAACGCTTGTTGTAATTTACAAAGTCCCCTGGATTTTCATTGGCGTACTTGCTGGCAAGCACTTCATTAAACGAACAGACTTCCCAATACTTCTGAACCTGAAATGACACCTGAAATTCTTTGAACTGAACTGATTTGCAGATGCTGACCAGTTCAGATAGTTCTTTACAAAGCTGAAATCGCTTCACAGGCACATTGTTGGGTTGCTCCACGTTTTCTTTTCCCATCCTCTGAGACATTTCCGCTCCTTCATCTTCATCAGTAACATCTCCTTCTACCCCAGAGCAATTTAAGGACAGCTTCTTTGCTTTAATTAGTATTTTCCCTTTCAGGACATCTGGGGATGGTAGATAAGATTCCTCAACATTGGGTGATGTTGTATAGAGCTTGTCTCCTAAAAGTTTCTTCATGTGCTGAACCATTACCTTCTGTTGTTTAATGGAACAGTGGTTTTCTAAACACAAGATAAGAGGATACTCTGAAGCAAAGAATGCATACTTGTTAATAATATCGATGACACTGCGGAAAACTATCTGAGAGGTCATGGTGTGGCCTGTGTAAATTACAGGTTCATTGTCTGGCCCATCCCATACATCTAATTCAACACTCCGGCAACCCATTTTAAGAGCTCGAATATATCCTGTGATGTCGGAGGGACCTCGGAACTGATCCTCTATTAAGTATGTATTATGAGATGAATTTATAAAGTAATGAGACAGAGGTTGCTTCATATCCTGACAGACCTTCTTATGTTCTGGATCAAATATATAACAGTCAGGTGACATAAGGTAATTAGTGAACCCATCTATGGACAGCCAGCCCTTTTCCTGACCCTCTTTGGATGGCTCATATTTGTGAATAATTTCAAGGCTTATTTCCTCATTTATATGTGCCACACCCTGTTCTGCCTCAAGAAACATCATAAGGTCCTTGGTATCAAGGAATTCTTTATTGCTTGAAAACTGAACTAAAAGGAAATAAATTTCAGGTCTAGTACAAAGCTCATGAAAAACCTCAATAAATTCTTCCTTTGTGACCTCTGTACCAGCTTTGTCCTTTGATTTATGCAATTCTTTGAACTTAAGCTCAATTTTGCTTGTTTTTAAACCGGGATTGAGGTTTCTGATACATTGCACAGCATTACACAGAGTTATATGTCCAAGGTTATCTACATCGATTTCACTAAACATTTGTGAAACCCAAGAAGTCCTCATGTTATCTTGGCTACTTTCTAACATATCAAGTGTATGTTTTCCATAAGAAATTAGGTACCGCAGTCCTGTAACCCAGATGTTTGCAACATCTGCAGAGTTGGCAACCAAATCCAGTGACTCATAATTCTCTCCATATATGACAGAAAATGCACAATCTTCAGATATCTGGTCAGAAATGCCATTGCTGCGGAATATGTCTGTGTTTTTTCCTGTTCTTACTTCCTTGATGGATTTAATGTCAATCTTGGCTTTCTCAGAATCCTTCTTAGATGGCTCCCACCTTAGGCTCTGCATGTCGGCATCCAGTAAAAAGTACCTATGATAAATTCTAGAGTTGGAGCGAACCTTTTTGAGTTCTGAACCCTCAACCATTGAATTAATACAATCACTTGCACTGCTAATCTTCTTCTCTGTTGGCATGCTGCTGAATGAGACTGTCTTTTTCCGTTCCCTCTTCTGTTTTGTACCATCCTGAGAGAAAAAAAGACAGTATATTAGAATAACATAAATATAGGTTTCCATGTTCAAGATTATGAATAGAAATTTAATTTCCTTGAAAAAAAATCATACTATTAAGATTTCCTATTCTAGGTCCTGTGATGAATGATACTCATTCATCTCCAAAGCTCAGAATTGGCCTTGGAGTTGACAGCCTAATACCAACAGGTATGCAATCATTATTGGATAATTGCAATTCATATTTATCAAGAAGAACAATTTCAGGCCAGCCACAGAGGTTCACACCTATAAACTCAGCACTTTGGGAGGCTAAGGCAGGAGGATTGCTTGAGGCAAGGAGTTTGAGACCAACCTGGGTAACACAGTGAGATCCCATCTCTACAAAAAAAAAAAATTTTGGTGGGGCGTGGCGGCTCATGCCTGTAAACCCAGCACTTTGGGAGGCCAAGGCGGGCAGATCACCTGAGTTCAGGAGTTTGAGACCAGCCTGGCCAACATGGTGAATCCTTGTCTCTACTAAAAATACAAAAATTAGCCGGGCATGGTGGCAGGTGCCTATAATCCCACCTACTCGGGAGGCTGAGGCAGGAGAATCGCTTGAATCCGGGAGGCAAAGGTTGCAGTGAGCCGAGATTGCGTCGCTGCACTCTAGCCTGGGCAACAGAGTGAGAATCCATCTCAAAAAAAAAAAAACATTAATTAGCCAGATATGGTGGCTCATGCCTGTAGTCCTAGCTATTCAGGGGACTGAGATGGGAAGATTGCTTGAGCCCAGGAGATTGAGGCTCCAATGAGCTATGATCTTGCCACAGCACTCCAATCTGGACATCAGTACAAGATTCTGTCTCAAAAAATAGAAAGAAAGAAACAATTTTCAGAGCCCAGAGAAAAGTGAAAATGCAGGATTCCTTGATTAAAAATTATTAAGAATTTCAAGGTGACAGAAGAGCTAAGTGAAGCCCAGGGCTCTTCTGAGTCAGTGTGAAACCTGTGTAACTGTACAGGTCATATACCATGAAACAGGCCCTGTTTCTATGTACAACTCCTACACCAATGCTTCTCAAAGGCTTGTCACCAGACCACCCACCTCAGAATCATCTGGGTTACACCTGGTTACAATGCAGATTCCTAGGCCCATGGAACCAGCTCCCTGGGGCTGGTGCCCAGGAATTTACATTCAAGGTAGCATTCCACGTGATGGGGGATGTACACTAAAGTGTAAAAACCATTTCCTGACTACTTGGGCTAAGACATCTAGACTATTTCTGGAAACTATTTGCACCAAATGATAAGAAACAGCTAAGTACCAACCAATTAAGTATCTGTTAAATGGGAATTCCAGCAGAAATTCCTCTCTCCAAAGTCTCATATGAGATCAGTCATCAATATACATCAGATAGATGTGTAAGTCTGAGATGAAGGGCTAGATTACAGTTGTTGGAGCTTCTAAAATTGTAGAGTTGGATTTATTAAAACCTATTACTATATACCGATGCTTAGAACAGTGTCACTTTGTATCTTAACAGATTATTAAAAGGACTAAGTTTAAAACTTCAGGCAGCACTTATTTCTAAAGAAGTTAGCATCACCAATAAGGCACTGTTCAACTTTCCTGCTTAAGGTAACATGTTCTCATCTTAAGGGGCTGACATCCATATCTGTGTGTGTATTTAAGTCCTTCCTCGTATAGAGATCTTTACTATTTGAAAAAAAAAATGCTCAAATTACCTCAAAAGATCTTTCACAATTTTAAAACCCAAAAGATGATACTGCCTTTCAGTATGTGCATAAAATCTATGACAGATTTTCTCAGATATTCATTCGTTATTCATAAATAAGAAATAGGGATGTGAGTTGCCGAATTATTATTCACTTTCCATGAACAAAGAAAAGAACCATTGTTAAATATTATCCAAAGGCAATTCCAATTTTCCTGCTCTGGATAGGGAAAATCTCTAATTTTAAAAGCTATATTGCTATACTCTATCTCTGAAATTTAAAACCACTTTTTACTTTCTAACTAACCTATACTTCCAAAAGCCAATTTGCCGAAGGTAATTAAACTTAAACTTTAATCATATGGCGGTATCATTTTCCTCATAAGTTCAAAATGAACCATAGAAGCTTTGTGATCTGAGTGCCAAGACAAAACATAAAAGCCAACAAAGGGTAGAATATTTCTTACAACTATACCCTCAAGAACAATAAAGTACAAAATACATAAAAACTGTGTAATTGTGTCTGAAGATACATTTATATTATAGCCATTCCCAAATCCCTAAAGCATAGATTGTACTTATAATCAGTTCGGAGTGAGTTAGCATGAAATTAGTTTTGATAATCAGCCATGTATAAGACATGAAACAATGTATTAAATTTTCTTATTTTTCAGAATGATGTCTTTAGTTTTTTTTTTTTTTTTTTTTTTTTAGTAGAGACAGGGTTTCACCATGTTAGCCAGATGGTCTCAATCTCATGACCTTGTGATTCACATGCCTCAGCCTCCCAAAGTGCTGGGATTACAGGCATGAGCCACCACGCCCAACCGATGTCTTTAGTTTTTAAAAGACACATTTACCTTTGATAAAGGCAATATACTGACTCAGTAAGGTAATTTTATAATCTTTATATATTGTGTCTCAAAGACGACACTAGTAGAAC
This sequence comes from Rhinopithecus bieti, assembly GCF_001698545.2. Taxonomy (NCBI): domain Eukaryota; kingdom Metazoa; phylum Chordata; class Mammalia; order Primates; family Cercopithecidae; genus Rhinopithecus; species Rhinopithecus bieti. The sequence goes on along the minus strand of NW_016806392.1, from coordinate 2,803,999 downwards.
AATTACAAAAATATATGGAGGTATTTATCCACTGATCCATTAAGAAATACATAGTATTTTCTCAACATTGCAATCTTTTATTCTTTCATTTTTATAGGCTGATTAATATTTGGTTATACTTTCTAATTTGTTATAAATGATACATTTCAGATAAACAGGTTTCTTTTTTATTAAGAGGGAAAAGGCCTAATAGCAAAGTAAGTTAATAACATACACACATGCTCACATACCCATGTATGGGTGCATACCATAAATATGTTTGGTATATGTTTAAGCTTAAACACCATACTGTGGCTTTAAAAACATTGCCATGCTTTTCACAAAGCAGCCCAGGCTTTGAATGGAGACTTCTGGTCATCAATTGCAGACACATGAACATGGTGACCACCCAAGCACGGGCAGATATAATGACATCAAGGACACCCCTTAGCAGAGACTTCCCATCTCTTCCTCTCCCTCCATCTGCTGTCGCCTAGAACCGTCTGTCCTCTCCATAGCACACTAAGGCCTGAATCTGTTTCTCCTTCCTCACTAGCAGATAAAGTGATCAGAAAACACCGACAGAGGAGTATGCTTGTTTAGAGGCCAAAAAGGAAGAGAACAGATGTGAGCTTGCACTCATCAATGGGTGGACCAGAATCTCTGGCTGGGAGCAACAAGTGGATGTGACTAAAGGAGAAGCTGGTGAACTGGTCTTACACAGCCAGGAGAAAAGGAAGGGGAGGACAGAAGCACTTGTGTGGGAGGGAAGGAGAACTGGAGTTTGATGGCAGGAGATTGAGCCCCAAATTGCCTAATTCCTAGAATCCTTATCCCACTTTTACTCATTTCAACTTGGTTTTCATTGTTCAGCCTGGCAGTGATCAAATACTTGCATAAGCTGAGTAGCTGGTCAGAAGCAGAGAGCTGGGATCTATTGTCTCTGCTGCCTTGTAATGCAAGTTAGTTTAAACTAAATAATGGAAATTATTCAAACTACATGTGCTATACATATAGCTTTCTAACTGGAAGAACATTAAATGCATAATACTCACATGCATTAACCATCTAAAACCAGAGGAAAAAATGCAGGTTTCTGCTGAGACAATTGTGCCTCAAAATACTTTTTAAAAATAGTATAAATGATTTCTCAGAGTTGGCTGTTATATTGTGAACGAGTACTCATCACCCAAAGCTTCTGAATGGTGAATACAACAAAAGTTGGAAACTTGGTGCAATTCTCCTACTCTATTAGCACTTAGTAACCTCAAGAGAAAGAACACACAAAAAATGTCCGGACTGGAAGAAAACTGCTTCCGAAGAACCTACCTCCATATCAACCCTGAAATTTTGTATTTGTTGACAATCATAAAATTTAGAACTAGAAAGAAACAAAGGTTCATTTGTACATTAGCCAACATTTATTTACAGGATAACAATTTCATACCAGGAATGATTTTAGGTAAAGCAATGAACTAGGAAGAGGCTAGGGAAACATTCTACACCACAGCAAATTCAGGGAAAATAAAAATGTTTATAGAACTCATACTTAGCATTAAAATACAAAATAGCCATATTGAGTCCTATGGAAAAACATACATCTTTCTAACATAACTGCCTACTTTATTTAATAGAAGGCTGTCACTAAAAATAGGAGGCCACTAAAATTACCATCTGGGATACTTAAGTAGTGGCAATTTCATAAATGGGCATGGGTAATTTCATAAATTCTCATCCTGAAATGGGATAAGGAATAGGTGAACCTCATTTCTTCTGCTGGCAACAAAGTGTCTGGCACTGATTCAATTGATTTAGCTTGCTCTGGAGAAGAGGAATGAGAAATCGAGTTGTGGAGTTGCAGTCTTGTCTAAGGGCACACAGATAGTTAACGCCCTGCTGGAAGAAAATTACCTCGTTTCCTATTCCATTTGAAAGACCTGAAAGACTTCCACTTGAAAGCCTCCTGTCTTTCAAGACTCATCTGTTCCCATTTTCTGTTTGATTATTCCTCAAAAAAATCATGAGCAAATGATGTTTCAATATCCAGATTCAACACCCTGGCCAAACAGTGACCAAGTCTAAGCAGTCATTCTGGTGTGGGGCTGGGGTGTGAGCACAGGGTGGCTTAGAATGGGGAGAGGGTGTAGTATGAAAACAAAGCAGCCGTTTATCTCTCTGGTTTGCTTGAATCAAGTTATTTAATTTGAAATAAGAAAGGTAGGGGATCTTCATGTTTATCAAGGGGATCCAGAATTAAGACGGTTGAGAAACTGGGGTTAAAAAAATTTCTCTTTTACAAAACAATACAAAACAAAACAAAACCCCAAGAAAGAACTTGAGGTCCATTAAACGAGCACAGCAAGTCCTGACCTTTCTTCAGCTCAATAACAATAACTCTGAATTGAAAGAGTAAGTCATGCCAGGCACATAAGGCAAGGTTTTCACACATCTTTAAAACTTTGATGTGCTCTCCAAGATGAGAAAAGTAAGAAAAGGGGAATTTGGAGTAAGACAGTCAATCTGAAGGTCATTTTATAAAATAAAATGAAATGAAAAAGAATAAAATAACATAAAGGAAAGCTAGGTACAGTTAAATGCTGCTTCTTGCTCATGTGGAAGGGCCCTTTATTTCAAGTAACATAAACTCCTTGGCCTGTGGATGCCTCTCCTCCGTGGGCCCTCCTCTTCTGTCATGCCCTCTACTGTATTCTGTTTTCCAAAAGCTCACCCCTGCCCCAGTTTGGCAGAGTCTATGAGGGCTCAGATCTGCTAATGGCATAAGAGCCTATGGGTGACTTAAAAAGTCATGAAGCGGGGGCAAGGAAGGTTCAGATGGTGGTTTACAATACAGAAAGCCAAAACAGAGTATCACTTCTACTCTAACAAGAAAAAGCCCAATAATCTATAAAATCATAACTGTTCTTGTATCTATCAGAGAGCCATGGTCACACAGGAACCAAGGGAACTGAATTTCAACAAGTGACACGCCCCTCCAAGGAGAAATAGGACACAAGAAACTGTTTTGGGTTTGGTGGAGCATGGAAAGAAGATGTGGCCACCATGGAGGCAGGTAAGAGGAAATCAGATAAAATTTTAAGGAATTCCTAAAAGCCAAATGTGGCCTAGTATATCCATCTAGGGTAACTGGGAGTGCCAGACACAGGAAGAGTGCACTCATTTGTAAATCTTCTCCATGGGTAAACCTGAGAAAAACTGGGGGTAGAACAGGAACACTGGGAAAAGGGTAGAAGCAGAATCCATCCACTTCTGGAACCAGACAAAGATCCATTGCCCCAGAGGGTAGCAGAACCTCTTGTAATCAGGAGCCTGCACCAACAAAAGCACAGCTTTGCTATGACAAGGAGAGTGGCAGAAAACTATCACCTGCCCAAATTCAAAACAGATACAGGCAGAGTTTGGCTTCCACAGGGGGCAGGGCAGGTTAGGACAGGTGAGAAGGCCCATTCCTGAGGCCCAGGTGCACAGGGCTGCCTAAGACTGAAACTGGACCAGCAGGACCAAAAATTCTCCCTGACCCCACCAGAAGCCTCGTACCAAAATGCAAGTAGTCTACCATTATAGGAGGGACAAGAACATGGGAAGAGATCCCTTTCTGATGTAGGCATTCCCAGTTGAAAGCTGAGGGCAGAGCAGGAACTCCAAGTAAACCCTCTAGTACACTACCTGCCTCCTTAACACACTAAACACAAGGCGACAGTGGCCCGCCAGTGGAGAAATTTGAAGGCAGTGGTACAATGAAGGCAACAATGGCAACACAAATCCCAAACCTGGTTCAATTACTGACTCAATCTTCCCTACATGAATTACCTGGAAGAAGAGACATGCCCATTTCTGAGCACATTATTTATTTCAATCTCTCTTAACCATGATTATTGTATCCAATAAAAATTGCAGGTCATACCAAAAAAGTAAAAGAAAACAAAATGAAACAAAACAAAACAAAAAACATTGTTAAGAGATAAAGCAATCAATAGAGCTAGACTCTAGAAGTGACTCAGAAGATGCTGAAACTATTAAATGGGAAGATTAGAACAACTATGATTAATATGTTAAAAGATCTAGTGGAAAAAGTGGACAATGTGCATGATCAGATGGTTATATTTCCACAGAAAGATGGGAATTACAAAATATGGTCCAAAGGAAATACAGTTGAAAAAACCCCCACATCAGAGATGATGAATTCCTTGATAGGGTAATAAGCAGACTAAATACAGTCAAGAAAAGAATCTGTAAGCTTACAGATAGGTCAATAGAAATTATCCAAACGAAAATACAAGGAAACAAAAGAATATATACATATTTTTTTTAAAAAAAACAGAGCATCTAAGAGCTGCTGTCTAACATATGTGAAAAAAAAAAAAAGTCCCTGTAGGAAAAAAAGGAGAAATAGGGCAACAAAATATATGAAGAGATAATGTCCTAGAATTTTCCAAATTAAGTAGCTCAAGAGTAAGAAGCTCAAGCAGGATCAAACACACAAACACACACACACACACACACACACACACACAGACACACACATCTGGATATATCATAGTTACACTGCTGAAAACCAATTAAAGAGAAAAGTTTTGAGGCAGCCAAAGAAAAAAGAAAGTCACATATAGAAAAACATCGATAAGAATTCTAGTTCAGATGATGGGGAAAAATTGAAAGTCTTTCCTCTAAGATCTGGAATAAGACAAGGATGTCCATTTTTTTAACACTTTTATTCAATATAGTATTTGTAGTCCTAGCCAGAGTAATTAGGCAACAGAAAGAGAGAAAGGGAATCCGAATTGGAAAGAAATAAGTCAAACTGTCCTTGTTTGTATATGACATCTCACATTTTAAAAAGTCGAAAGATTCCATCAACAAACTCTTAGAATTGATAAACAAATTCAGTAAAGTTGCAAGATACAAAATTAGTATCATTACTAATTAGTATCATTACTATATGTCAACAGTGAAATCAAAATTAGTATCATTACTATATGCCAACAGTGAGATCAAGAAATCAAGAAAGCAATCACATTTATGATAGCTATAAAAATAACTGGGAATAAATGTAACCAAAGAAGTGAAATATGTCCACAATGAAAATGATAGAGCACTAATGAAACTGAAGAAGATACACCAAAATAATGGAAAGCCATCCTGTGTTCACCCATTAGAAGAATTAATATTGTTAAGATGTCCATACTACCCAAAATGATCTACAGATTTAATGCAATCCTTATCAATGACATTCTGCACAGAAGTAAAAAAAAAAAATTCCTCAAATTCTTATGGAACCCCAAAATACCCCAAATAGCCAAAGCAATACTGAGCAAAAAGAACAAAGCTGGAGGTATCATCACACTACCTGACTTCAAAATATACTACAAAGCTATAGTAACCAAAACAGCATGGTACTGACATCAAAACAGACACATAGACCAATGGAACAGAATAGAGAACCCAGAAATAAATCAATGTATTTACAGCCAACTCATTTTCAACAAAGGCACCAAAAACATACATTAAGGAAAGGACAGTCTCTTCAATAAAAAGTGCTGGAAAACCAGATATCCATATGCAAAGAATAAAACTAGTTCCCTATCTCTCACCATATACAAAAATCAAATCAAAATGGATTAAAGACTTAAATGTAAGACCTGAAACTATGAAACTACTAGAAGAAAACACTGGAGAAACAATTCATACTTCAAGACATTCATCTGGGCAAGATTTCTTTTTTTTACGGTAAGATTTCAAAAGCACAAGTCACAAAAACAAAAATAAGTAAACGGGATTACATTTGTAAAAACAGCAAAAGAAACTGAACAGAGTGAAAAGAGAGAGCCTATAGAATGGGAGAAAATATGCGCAAACTATTCGTCCAATGAAGCATTAATAACAGCAAAGAAAAGCAATTAAAAAATGGGCAAATTATCTAAATAGACATTTTCAAAAAAAAAAATACAAATGGCCAGCAAGTATATGAACAAATGCTCAGCATCATTAATCATCAGGGAAATGCTTATCAAAACCACAATGAGGATATCATTGCATCCCAGTTAAAATGGCTATTATTAAAAAGACAAAACCAAAAAACAAAAAACAGAAGCTGGTATAGACGTGAAGAAAGGTATACTGTTAGTGGAAATGTAAATTAGTACAGCCATTATGGAAAACAGTATGAAGGTTTCTCAAAAAAGCTAAAAATAGAACTACCATATAATCCAGTAATCCTTCTGCTGGGTATATATCCAAAAGAAAGGAAATCAGTACATTGAAGAAATACCCACACACCCATGTTTATCACAGGGCTATTCACAATAGCCAAAATATGGAATCAATTTAAGAGTCCATTAATGGATGAAGAGATTTTAAAAATGTGGTAAGTATACATAATGGAATATTATTCACCCATAAAAAGAACAAAATATTGTTATTTGCAACAACATGGATGGAACTGGAGGACATCATGAAATAAATCAGGCACAGAAAGATAAATGTCACATGTACTTACATGCGAGAGCTGAAAAAGTTAAACTCATGAAGGTAGAGAGTAGAATGGAGGCCAAGACGGGCAGATCACGAGGTCAGGAGATCGAGACCATCCTGGCTAACACGGTGAAACCCCGTCTCTACTAAAAAATACAAAATCTAGCTGGGCGAGGTGGCGGACACCTGTAGTCCCAGCTACTCGGGAGGCTGAGGCAGGAGAATGGCCTAAACCTGGGAGGCGGAGCTTGCAGTGAGCTGAGATCCAGCCATTGCACTCCAGCCTGGGCGACAGAGCGAGACTCCGTCTCAAAAAAAAAGAATGGTAGTTATCAGAAGCTAGGGAAACGTAGGAAGGAGGAGAATAAAGAGAAGATGGTTAGTGCGTACAAAACGACAGAAGAAATAAGTTCTAGAGTTTGACAGCACAGTAGGTTGACTATAGTTATTAATAATTTATTGTGTATTTCAAAAGAGGAGATTTGGAATATTCTCAACACAGAAATTACAAATGTTTGACATGACTGATGTCCCAATTACCCTGATTTGATCATTTTAGATTGTATGCATATATCAAAATATCACATGTACTCCCACAAATACATACAATCATAATGTATCAATTGAAAAAAATAAAAGATAATTCTAGTTCAGATGGATTACAGGTGATCCACTTACATCTACAAGTTGTTTACTTGGCCACCATCCTGCAAATGTACTACGTATAATGGATAGTTTTATGGGAAAAGTTATTTTCTTGTAAAGGACTATAGTCCCTAAATTCACCTGTGCTTTCAAAGACAAAGGCGTCTCTAACTTAGATGTTAGTCTTTGAGAGGTCACAGCTGAGTTTCAGAGGCTCCACAAGACTGTGATTGGATTCTGAAAGGGATCTGCAAACTCATCTCCCTTCCTCTAAGAAGTTTAGAATCATGGCCTTATTAAAATAAACTTTAGAAGACAAAGAGGAAGATTATCACTTCCTAAGAAAAAACGTCAACCTTAAATGCCAGAGTAAAGGCAGAGGATAAATGTTTTACAGAGTTCTGAAGGAAATTTTAAGGCTATCAAAAAGAGAAATGACAAACTGGGAGACAAGGAAGAAATGAAAACTACATAATTTATAGATATAAGTAATACAATTTTATTTTAAAAAACAGCAAAATCAAGCACACAAAGAACTTTTATTGATAGCTGTGAAATGGTTTTCTTCATACCAGAGTATAACAAAATAATTCAATAGTTTATCAATTTTCTAGTTTAGGAATCACCCACACAAAATAATTCAGTAGTTTATCAACTTTCTAGTTTAGGAATCACCCACAGAAATACTATGCGCCACAAGATGTGAGCTGGCACTGAATGTCTTCTGTGCCTCGGTTTCCTCACCTGTAAAATAGCCATCAAAATAATACCTATTCCCCAAATGTTATTTATGGTACCTACATCACAGAGTTGTTACAATTGTAAGATGAGTTCATATTTGAAAACTGCTCTAAACACTGCCTGGAATTTTGTACACTTTACATTAGATCCTGTTCAATAAATACATTTCAGGCTGAAATTATTTCTTCATGAAAGAACAACAAAGAGAAATACCATCAAAATGTGTCACTGCAATACTCTGAACACTTAGGATTTGTGGAAAGATAATCCTATCACAGAAGAAACAGAATGAACGTCACTCCCTCTGAGTCTTGTTTAACTGATGCACAACCAAACGTATGTGATGCCCAAGATATACTGGGAAACTGTCAAAGATAGACAGCTGTCCTCTCAAAAAGCTTCAGAAGGCTGCATCCCCACACCCATAGGGAAAAAACCATTTCTCAAAGTCTTGTATTAATTTTAAAGCCCACCAATTTAATTAAAATGATAATTTAAGTATTGTATATACATTCACATAAGAGTACAAATTTGAAGCAATGATCCCCATAATCTCCAGAATATTTTTACCTAAGAAAAAGATCAAATGACCTCACTCAAAGCACGTTATGACTGGAATTATTCAGTTGATTCCTTCTATTTCACACTCTCCTGTTATTTGCCATGTGGGTAAACCTACAGCACCCAAAACAGCTACATGTAAAGAAAACAAATTTCCAATTTCTGTAAAATGAAGCTTTCAAAGATCAGGTTAAAGGTTCCAAATAATTCAATGTAATGGGTTACATCTGCCTTTAAAACAATGGCATCTCTAATTGTGAAATCATAAGACCATAATGACATACAATACTGCTTTCACAACAACACTCTTTTGGCAAAGCCTTTTCACTACTACCAAAATATTTCCTCAAAGTAAATATATAAAACCACAATCAACATCTGTGTCCAATGCAAACAGCAATAAAATTCATCAGTTTTCTCTAGTAGTGAAAAACTTAACGGTAAACACTGAGCTCCTATAAATTACACTAGTGATCCTTTAGATTCTAGTGAAAATAATGATGCTAATAAATTTTAATTTATGATCTATTATAATGGTACCTAAGTGGCAAAATTTGGCATGAAAACTGTTTCTCAACTGTGGATATGGTAGTTTCATATTCAGCACATTACAGAGCCTGCTGACTTCCTATACTACAGACCTATTTAAAAATGTACTTATATAACTTTAATTGGTAATAACTGTCTAGTAAATTGCATTGAATGTTAAAAGATATGCAAGCTGAATCACATAATGTGAAAAATGTGATCAATTCTAAGAGTAACTTCTTTTTTTTAAGAGTAACTTCTCAATCAATTTTCTTTCCCCTACACTGTGTGCTGGTTCTTCACTATTTCAGGATAACTTAGAAGAAAAAAATTATTTTCCTGTTTTTTAATCCTTAACTCTGGCACTGCTTGGGGTTGAGGGAAAAAAAATGCAATCCAGGGATTGATGCAGGAGTTAGAAGGAAAGCTTCTTAGAGATCCATCAGCATGCAGGGGCAAAGCTATTGCTCTGGGACACATCACATCCACCAGAGCAAACAAAGAATAGTACAATTTCTTCTAGTTGTACTAGAACAGTACAATTTCTTCTAGTTGTACTAGAACAGTACAATTTCTTCTACTTGTACTAGAATAGTACAATTTCTTCTACTTGTACTAG